>NC_056739.1:1914708998-1914726498 GCF_019279795.1 Protopterus annectens
TAAACTTACGATCTCCCATCCACTCATCAAGATTTCTCTTGAAGATCGTCAGTGAGGGGCTCTGCCTAACATGGATTGAGATTTTGTTCCAGAGTGAGGGGAGCCTCTGGGATATGAATCTGTCCCTCCAGCATGTCCTATTTATTTCTGTGCTGAGATTCAAGTCCCTGGAGCATGTAGCTCTAAGGGATTTGGATTTCCCGAGGTGAAGCATGTCCATTAATTGTGGGTTGGACATGGCTTTATACATCAGACACAGATCGCCTCTGAGTAGGCGGTACGCAACTGAGTAGGGCTGGAGTTTCTTTAGTCAAACTGCATAGGGCATCTGTTTGAGTCCCTTGAACTTCTTGGTGAGGTACTTTTGGGGTCTTTCCAGTTGCTGCAGGTGTTGGGTAAGGTACATCCCAAATGGGGAATTGTATTCAATTATTGGCCTGATAAGTGATGAGTAGAGGGGCACAATGACCTCTCTTGATCTAGATGTGAACCCTTTTGTGATAAGGTGGGCTATATAGAAGGTCTATCTAACCACTTTGGCAACGTGATTGTCAAAGGAGAGATTGCTATCTACTTGGGTCCCCAAGTCCCTAATTACTTCTTCCAGATTAATGGATTACCACCTATGTGGTAATTTGTGGGCACTTTGTTTTTCCCAAAGGGGATGACTATGCACTTTTTGGCATTTAGCTTTAGGCCATGGCTCTGGCATCAGTTATCCGTCTCTGTGAGACCCTTTTGGAGGATGCTTGTGTCAGCCAGAGTGTCAATTATGGCACCCAGATTGCAGTCATCTGTGAACTTGGTCAGCCATAGTCCACCAATGTTAGCCTGTACCTCGGAGAAATATATACCGAACAAGAGAGGTCCCAAGACTGAGCCTTTTGGGATGCCACTTGTAACTGGTTTAGAGTCTGACATGGCACCTGCTATTCTGACCATGTTGGTTCTATCCCTGAGTCAATTTGCAACCCATCTTGTGTCATAGGGGATGATATTTAAGCTGGCGGGCTTATTTATGATGCCTGAATGGGGTATTGTGTCAAAGGCTTTTGTGAGGTCCAGGTAGGCTGTGTGGACTACCTTCCCTTCATCTATGGCTTTGATAACTGTTTCAAAGAAGTCGACCAAGTTCAAGAGGCAAGATCTGCCCTTAACAAAGCTGAACTGGGTAGGATCTAATGTCTGGAGGTTCCCAATGTCTTTGTTTATGATTTCCATGATGATGCGGTCCATAGGTTTGCAGACCAGGCTAGCCAGGCTTATAGGGTGATAGTTTCTGGGGTCTGTTGTAGCACCACCTTTGAGGAGTGGGACCACTGTTGCTGTACGCCATTCCTTGAGTACATATCCTGTAGTAAGGCTGAGATTGAACAGTAACTTTATATGAGGATTTAGTTCTTCATGGAGCTCATGTAAGACACAGCCCAGGACACCGCCTGGTCCCATTGATGCTGTGTTTTTTGCTTTGGAGAGGGCAGCTCTCACCTGTGCATCTGTGATCTCAGGAAGGCTGCAATCTGTTGGGCTAGACATTTGCTCTTTTGGGGGGGAAGGGGGGGAGAAATTTGCACTGAACCTTTCTGCCAGGATGTTGGCAATGTCTGTGGGTTCAGTGTATTTTTTGCCATTTTGCACTAACTCAGAGCATATCTGGGAGTTGCCTCCCAGGTTCCTGACATAACTAAAGAAGGCCTTGTGATTATCTTTAGTGTCTTGTGCAATTTTTCTTTTGAAGCTGGCCTTAGATGATTTTATGAGGGGTCGTAGTTTCTTGCTAGTACTGATCAGAGACGCCTTCCCTTTTTGGGATTTTGCTCTATCATGTTGTAGTTTTCTCCTTCTGTTGTATAACTTATTTATGGGTCTCCTGCCTTTGGAGGAGTGTGTATTAGTTTTATTTGGAATAGCATGCTCCATGCATTCTTGTAGGTGTCCATAGAATGCTTTTGTAAAGGATTCTGCATTTTGGGCCATATTTTCCACTAGCCTGGGGGCTTTGAAGGATTCCACCTCGGTTTTGAGAAGTGTGAAATTTGCTTTTAAGAAGTTCTTCACCGTGGTTTCCTTGGCTGCGGGTGGGGACGGAATATGGATGTCCAGTGAGATTAGTTTATGGTCTGATCTTACCAATGAGGGGTATACCTCTGGTGTGGAACATAGAGACCCCATGTTGGTGATGATCAGATCCAATATGTTTTCCCCTGTTGTGGGAGTGGTGACCAGTTGTTCCATAGCATTTGAGTTTATAAATTCTAGGAACCATTGGGTGAGGGTGTTTGGGCTTGAGTAGTTTTCCCAATCAATGTTTGGGTAGTTGAAGTCACCCAATATAATGGTGTTTGGAGAGACCTTCATATTCTCCAGTGTTCTCAGGAAAGCAGAGTTGGGTTCCTGAGTTTGGGAGGGTGGTCTGTAGCAGGCTACAAACTGTAAGCCAGTTTTGCCCACTGTTAGTTGCACATGGATGGTCTCTGATGCTTCGTGCAGTGCCACTAACCTGGAGGTGTGGGTATATTTGATAAATATGGATTCTCCCCCTCCTTTTGTGGTTCGGTCCAAGTTTTGGGGCTGAAAAGCATGGTATGAAGTATAACCTGTTAGTGCTGGGGTGCTCTCGGGAGCCTTGAACCAGGTTTCTGTTACTGCACAGATATCGATATTCTCCATACTGAGGAGAGTCTCGAGTGCATGCATCTTGAGGTTTAGACTTCTAGCATTGAGCAGCACTATTACAATGGCAACTGTTACAGATCTACGCAATGGCATATCACAATACCGCATTCCACAACCCTTATAACCTGTAATGTGGTCCTAACATGAGCAATGAATGTGTAATATGGAATCCTATGTTAGGACAGCAAATATGGGGAATACATACCTTAACAAACAATGGAAGCATATGCGTGCATGCACTCCAAATAACATTTTGTGGAAGCAGCTTTTGAGGTACTGACAGCATTCACTCTTCATGAATATGGATCTTCCAGCAAGTACAGGTCCTCAATGTCACACCAAGAAATGGTCTGCTGTCTAAGATGTTTTTCCATCAAATGTGCCCACTTACCTGCAACAGAGGCAGCTGTGGCTTGCACACATCTTACAAGCCATGGAATGGATCCCATACCCAACAGGTAGCATGCAGGAGTAGGACATGTAGTCTTACCTCACCATTGCATAAAACATGGTAAATAGTGCAAAAAGTCATGTATGTGGCAAGGATGTATGGGACAAGATTAATGTAGAAAATAAACAGATGGCCATCCAAGACAGATGCTGACACATGCTGCAAACTGGTAATGCAGGCTGCCTAGTAACATGCCGCAACACTGAAGGAGTTGCAGGAATGTCTAGCAAGTACTGGTTGTGCAGTACCTGTGTCGACAATCGCCTTGACTCTGCATAAGTGTGGCCAATGGGATAGGGTAATCAGATGGGACAGTTGTTCCACAGGAAACATCAGCCAGGGCTCTCTACATGTAGAGTATGCATAACATCAAAAGTCCCCAAAAGCATATGTTGCAATGTGTAATGATGTACCAAGACCAAGTTGAAAACCTACAGACAGTCTCAATTAAGATACATGTGCTGCACAAGCAACACCTCACCCCACCTCAGGCCCACCATCCCCAGCTGTACTTTGCTGGTGTCAGTGTACACCTGTATGTTTGCCATTCACTAGCAGGGACTAGTCCAGTACACATCATCATCATTTTCTTTTGGCTGTTCCCATTAGGGGTCACCACAGCGAATCACCTATTTCCATTTCTTCCTGTCCTCTGCATCTTGCTCTGTCACACCAACCACCTGCATGTCCTCTCTCACCATATCCATAAACCTTATCTTAGGCCTTCCTCTTTTCCTGTTACCTGGTAGCTTCATCCTTAATATCTTTTTCCCAATATACTCAGCATCCCTCCTCAGCACATGTCCAAACCAACATAATCTTGCCTCTCTGGCTTTGTCTCCAAACCTTCCAAACTGGGCTGACCCTCTAATATACTTATTCCTAATCCTGTCCACCGTCGTCACACCCAATGCAAATCTTAACATCTTTAACTCTGCCACATCCAGCTGAAACTCCTGCCTTTTTGTTAATGCCACTATCTCCAACCCATATAACATAGCTGGTCTCACTACCCTCTTTTATACCTTCCCTTTCACTCTTGCAGGTACTCGTCTGTCACAAATCACTCCTGGCACTCTTCTCCACCCACTCCATCCTGCCTGTACTCTCTTCTTCACCTCTCTTCCAAACTCACTGTTACTCTGAAATATTGACCCCAAGTATTTAAACTCATCCACCTTCACCACCTCTACTCCTTGCATCCTCACCATTCCTCATCCTCCCTCTCATTCACACACATATATTCTGTCTTAGTCCTGCTGACCTTCATTCCTCTTCTCTCTAGAGCATATCTCCATCTCTCCAGGGTCTCCTCCACCTGTTCCCTACTCTCACTACAGATCACAATGTCATCTGCAAACATCATAGTCCATGGGGACTCCTGTCTGATCTCATCTGTCAACCTGTCCTTCACCATTGCAAATAAGAAAGGGCTCAGAGCTGATCTTTGATGTAACCCCACCTCCACCTTAAACGCATCCGTCACTCCCACCGCAGACCTCACCACTGTCACACTACCCTTGTCCATATCCTGTACCACTCTTAGATACTTCTCTGACACTCCTGACTTCCTCATACAATACCACAACTCTTCTCTAGGCACCCTGTCATATGCTTTCCCTAAGTCTACAAAAACACAAAGCACCTCCTTCTGACATTCTCTGTACTTCTCCATCAACACTCTTGCATCTGTAGTACTCTTTCCCGGCATGAAACCATACTGCTGTTCACTAATCATCATGTCCCTTCTTAACCTAGCTTACACTACTCTTTCCCATAACGTCATGCTGTGACTGATCAATATAATCCCTCTGTAGTTACTACAGCTCTGCACATCACCCTTATTCTTAAAAATCGGTACCAAAACACTTTTTCCTCCATTCCTCAGGCATCCTCTCACTTTCCAAGACTTCATTAAACAATGTACACATGGTGTTCTGAATTTGGGACACTGCAAAATGACACACATGTGTAGCCCATAGTTGTCAAGCATCTGCAAAAAGGCTGAGGATGGGGAGGGGGTCTCATCTTGAAACACAACACTGAACTGAATCAGACAACCAAAGCTCACTAAGAATGTCTCTATCTGCACACAGTCAAGGTCATGAATTGTGGCAGACATAACCCTGACTCCACAGCAATAGTGATGTCCACTTTGTGACCTCCAAGGGCTGTGCACATGAGTTGATCTTGCAATCATGCAGAGTTGGGAGACATTTGTAGGGCAGAGTGACCAAATAATGGCAAATGCAAATGGCCCATGCCAGTATACCCCTTCCAGGAATAGTGACTGCTGTAGTACACTTAACAGTTGGTGCAACAAACCATCATGTTAAGGGTGTGCACACTTATGCACCCACAAATTGTATGTATCTCAATCAGCATCTGCACAACTAACACATTTGTTTGATACTGCATTTGATTGCACAGGTCATATGTCACATATGAGGTTTGTGTAATGTTAACATATGCAGTAATGTGTCCCCATGGCATATCAGGGAAGAGGGTACCATGTTAATAAGGGTATGTACACTCCTCATAGCCGCAGTAAGGTATGAAGGTTGATAGTGTAACTGTATTTTATTGGCCATACATGCACTGCTGATGATGAGATCTATAAATCAGACATCAGGCATTCAATAATGACATCTGTCCACATATCATCCCAGGTATGTGTTGGAAAAACACATAGAGGCTGTGAGCAGCAGAGCAAACATAGCTGACACACATATAAACATTCAGCAATGGCATGTACACCTGTGAGGTATGGTGCACAGTACATGCCAGGGTGCTGAACAGGTGCACAACAATACTGTGTACAGGGTGCAGTGTGTTCCAAGGGAAGGGGCATCAACTACTAACACAACCCATGCATCAAAGAGTTGTATAATGTTGGTAACAGGGATTGACTATAGCTGCACTGCATGCTGTTGAGTGCCATATGCCATGCATGTTGACAGATGGGTAATGAGAGGTCTGTGTGTAATATATTTGTGCAACCTCACCTGTAAGTGTGTGTGTGTGTGTGTGTGTGTGTGTGTGTGTGTGTGTGTGTGTGTGTGTGTGTGTCTGTGTGTGTACTGTTAAGCAATGACATACAGGTCTTAAAGTGCATTTCTTCTTTTCCCTCCTGCAGGCAAACTGATGTTAGTGTCCATACAATCACTGACAATGATGATAGGTGTGTTGAGGCACAGGCAGGGTTGTCAGGGGCTGAAGCTGCACCATCATTTGACATCCCACTGTTATACACCCCATCCTCACACACAGTAACATTGTCTATACATGCCCCATCACCAGTGGCCATAGATGAGGGACAGTTGGTGGGTGGTGGCATGGGACAAGACAGTATGGTGTCTATGGCACATGTGTCTGGACACAGCAGCCATAGGTGGATGCCCGGCAGGGTACCACACAATCAGATGTGCAGGGGTGCCCGTAAGAGGGCTGCTGGTCATCATGCTGCATGTTTCAGGCCATCATGGAGGCAAAGTCATGTATGGAATGGTATACCAGACAGGGTCTGAGGCTGCAGAGGGCTACTCATTCCGCTGTTATTGACAACATCCATGATCTTGCAGGTGCCCACCGTTGTTTTGCAGAGGTCATGGATAGACGGTTGGGTGAGATGGTGGGAATTTTTGACCGTGGAATGTCTGTGCTTGAGCATATGGTGGGAGTAGTGCAACAACCATGTGTACATAGGCCAGCAACACCAACAGCTGGAGGTTGACGTGGATGTGCAAGAGGTCAGAGCCACTTCCATAGTGGCAGTACCAGCGCCAGCACTGCAGGGGGGAGCTGTCCACACTACAACACAGCAGACCATGTGCGTTTTGCCCTGGCTGGCCCCAAGAGGGACCTGGATCCAGCAGACACATGTCATCATCAGGGGAGAGTACCATATCATAACTTGTACCTGCTGGTGCCTGTGGAACCCCTAGCATGCACAGTTTTCTTATCCATGGCCAGAGATGGTGAACTGCTCATCCTGCCAGGTACAGTCTGCAGCTGTCCAACAAACCCCTGTATAGGGCAGCCACATAGCAGAACTGTGTGCAGCCACATAGCAGAACTGTGTGCATGCATACACACACACATATCACCAACATAGCTAGGGAAACCCCATACCTACGCACACCACAATGCAACAGTCCAATTAATAATGAAACCCCCTAACACACACACATGCTGTCAAACATATGGCTCAGCCTAGGTCTCTGGCATAACAACAACACACCCGGTGCATATGATGATACCTGTGCCACATCCCTGTCATCCATAACTTCAATGCAGGGACAGGCTAATATGGTTCTGATGCACAGGGTCACTGTACTATGGTGTACCAATGTAATGCTGTGTAGCATGTTTTCAGCACTAAAGTTTAATGCTTACATGTCAGGAAGTGTATCTGCCCAGCTATGATGCATTATAGCTGTTACTAACACTGAGTGATTGTGGTCACCATAATGTATTCAGTTTGTGTTGTAGGTGTCCATGTGTTAGCAGGATGTTGGTCTGCTGTTGTTTCCTACAAGGGGTATGGCACTGTGGTGACACCTTGACTGTGCCATATCCTGGGTACAGCTGAACACATGTCACAGGTCTGTATAACAGTTACTGCATATGCCACATGCCTGATAGGTCTGGGGATGTATACAGGTGAGTGCATGGTGGCTGATGTCAGCAGCCCTTCTACAGTGGTCAATGGTAAGTGTACTGGGTGGTACACACCACATGTTTGTGTATAACACACACAAAAGCTATGGTGTTGATGCAATACACAGAGAATACTGCACACATGAATGTATGTACTTTTGCAAGGAACCCATTTTATGTAATTCCACCAAGACTGAATAGGCACAACAACACATTGGGAAATAAGCAGTCTGCTAGTTTAATGTCATTGACAATGGTACTGGCAAGGTATATGTCCTCTTCCCCAATGTAGTGCAATTCTCAACTTGGTAAACATAGGTGTGCTGTGTGGGTGGCATAGCTCTACCCTTTGGGGGGTGTGAGGTGGTGTAAAACCACAGATAGTGTGATTGACAACTACTTAACCTGTACAGTATTACAGCCAACTAAGCAGGGGGATACACTCAACAATAACTGTAATGATGGTGGCAGTGTCCACTAGATCCATACCCAGCTATATATACCAACCCTACTATCACTGTACAGCTATACACTGGGGAAGAGGGCATTTACACATCTACTACTAGTTGTGATGGAATGAATTTCCACAGGATGATACCTGTGAAAAGTTAGCATTTCCCAAGCAGTGCTCAGACAGATGACCTCCTGGGACATGTATATTCTGCAAACTAAAGTATGTCCCTTCACATACACACACACTCTTACTTGGCAACACTGGGACTAGAACGCCTACCTAGGTATGTAGTGCTACTGATGTGTGTGGCCTTAATTGCACACACCACATAGCTTTTAGGATGAGGTGTGTTTCAGGTTACATGTTAAATGAAGAACATCACCAGGCCCTGTACAGTATGGTAATGGGGGATGTACTGGTTGTTTATGAGCAATACATAGTGTGACATACTTTCATATACACATTGACAAACGCATAACATTCATATACATATCTGAAATACCTGGGCTTATCAGTGCTAACTACCTTGTCAGTGTGTCCATTCTGTTACAGATAAGTTGTACACAGCACATGCATCACTGGGCTGGAGAGTGTTATCAGTTACCTGTATGGTTGATGGTGACAGTGGTCCCCATACAGTGGAACATGGGACATGTACTGGGAGTACTATGGTGTAAAGACAGTATAACCTGCACCCATACCCCACATTGGATATCGTACTCACTGAAAGCCTTGATAAAACTCTGATGTACCCACCATCACACAGTGACCAGTACTGCAATACAACCCCTTGTCTATCTCAAGAGTGCTACTACAGGGATATGCATCTACTGCACATGCCGCAGGGATAGTAGGGTGATGCATTGTCATGGCTCTCTTATGGTCAGCAACATCACTATCCCTAATACTTTGTGGCAAGGTGTATTGTATTAGGAGAATGTGGCCTCAGAATGCTGTATCCTACAAATATACACACTTGCACACATACACACACTTGCCAGAACTGAGAGTGTAACCCATGCCTATCAACCCATTTGTACAAGCTCCAGGTAGCCCATAGGGTGAAGAGTGTAACATGGTACATGCAATTTCCATTACAGCAGCAGCCATATCTAACTATAGCAATGGGGGCTGTGGTGGGTGTGAAGGGCCTCAGGGTATTATCAACTACAGGTCTACAAACACACAGACACTGTTATTCTCAGTAATGCACAAGTACATAGTTTCAGTAGTGGGGTCCATAGGTGCAGGTGTTCAAAGGTGTGTACCAGGATATTGTCTGTGGAGAGATGGAAATAGTAGGGGATGTGTATACAGTGGCATCAGGCCACCTGTCATTTGCCAGCAGGCCATCTATCAACAGATGCCATAGGGGTGATCCTCAGGGTGAGACTTACATGCAACATCCAATCGTCTGGTTGCCTCTTGCAAAAGGCCAGTGAGGTGCTCCAGTTGACATGTATGCAACCTGTATTACATAACATGGTCAGTGTCTGTCTTGGAGATCTGTACCCAAGCATGTTCTGTTGACTGTGGTAGTGTAGTTGAGGTATCCATGGCATGTGGTGCATACAGGGTGTGGATTCCTAGCTGTGGCATTCATAACACAGCTGGGCAGACATGTCAGTGTCACTTAAGCATAGATTGCCTGTAAGCAGCCAAGATGGAGTCCCTACATCTGCACATCTGCACAGAGGACAGACATACATCAGCTAACCAACTGGTTATGCAGTAGGATGATTGTGTTGACAGGTAGACGTCTGACACTGATAAGTATGACATTACTTCTTGACAGCAGCCCTCAATGACATGTCCTATACACACAGTAGCCTACAGTTAATATCCACATCAGATTAATATCCAGTAGGAAATATTTAATGACAAATGATTCACACACCAAGAACATGACAGTGAGGACTCAGAGTCCATCTTTGCATGCAGGGGTGTTTGGTTCCAGTACTACATTCTGCAATCTACTCTTACTTGTGAAAGCACTGTCAACAGTAGCAACATAATGATACACTACATGCCAGTGTGACTGCAAATAATCTGGGATACTACCCATGTATGTAACACATTCAAATGGAAAAGAGTGTTACACAAGCCATATATACTAAGGTGTCCCAGACAGTAGACTCAGACCTCTTGGTACTGTAATGCCAGCACATAGATGCATGTTATGTACATGGAATTAAATGCACTTATTAAATATGTCATTACCTTGCTATTTTATCAGACTAGAATGTGATCAGGCTGCTTACAACTGTGTTAACCACTCTGTATCCAACAGCCCTTGTTCTGTCTAGCAACAGAATATCCATCCCTTGCAGGCCTTGAACCCAGAAATAAGAACAAAATGAATGAAGGCAGGGTACGGAGTAGTGCAGGAAAACAAAAGCCAAATAAGTAAAAAATACTGCACTAAGCCTGCAGGCTAGAAATGTACTGTAAACTGTTTATTCAATAAAACAACAAAGATACACACAAAGTAAGTGCTTTCATGACATCCAGTCGCTTCATCAGACAACATTCAAAGACAGTGCTCATCCTAAATAATCCTCTACAAAGTCAGCTGACTTAATTAATCACATCAATTAAAGTGAACAAAGTATTTAAAAATGTGTGTATATGTAGTACATAACATATGATATAAAACACATACTCCAAAGCATTTGCATACATTTTAAAAACATTTAAGAACTGTGTAAAAACTATATAAAAACAATGTAAAAATCCTTCTTTATAAAAACAGCATTCTTTATTTATGCCTAAGAGGGTGTGCCTTCAGAAAAGGTTTTAATGAAGAAGTACTGTTAAGACCTGGAGATCTTTCAGCATTTAGCAGAAGAATCCATTTCTGTTCTGCTGCGTCTATATGATTCTCCAGGTCCCCCCTCTAATATCTACATCTAATACTTGTAAAACAAAAAATCTAAAACTATGTGTGGGATCATTTTGTAGTACATGTACTGATAATGTATTATTTTCTTTCTTGTTCTTCACATCCCTTATGTGCTCAATCACTCTGTCTTTAAGTTGTCTATTTGTTTTACCTACATAGTAGGCATGACATTTCTCACAGAAAGAAAAATAAACCAAATGGACTGTTTTACAGTCTGCATAGTATTGCATTCTCAGTGTGAATCTCAAAGAGGGTTGTTGGTAAAAAGGAACTAATATATAAATATTTGTATGCTGTACAATTTCTACATGGAAATGTTCCTACCCTAGTAGATTCATACAGGTTTTTGTTTACACTCTTCTTAGGCATAAGTGTTGTTTTATGGATTTATTATTTATAAAAGATAAGGATGGTGTTGTACCAACTATACTAATTAATTCTGGTGCATCTAGTAGAAGCCTCCAGTTATTCTTTATAATGTCACAAAATTCATCGATATCACTAGAATATTGAAAAGTAACTCTAAAATTGTCACTGGTAACCATTCTATCTTGGCTAGTGTTTGATTCTTCAGCTGTATAGTCAAAGTATGGTTTACACCTATCAGCCCTATGTAACCAAGCTTTTTCTATAGCTTTTAATATTTCTTTTTCTGAGTAACCTCTCTCTAAAAAATCTAATTTAATTGTGATAGGGTTGTATGCACGTCTTTGTCATTACTATGTAGTCTTAAAGTTCTATATATCTGCCCTTTAAGTACATTGCATGGAATATGTCGCAGGTGCATACTTCTTTTATGCAAAAGGGCATTTCTCTTGGTAGGTTTTACATAAATGCTATTAGATATTTGCATAAGTTCAGATTTCTTTAGTGTAACGTCTAAAAACTCTATTTCATGTTTAGAATAACGATAGGTAAATTTTAAGAAGTTAGTTGTTGTATGTAACTATCTAATGAAATCCTCTAGAGCAGTCTCATTTCCTTTCCATAGCAAAAAATATCATCCACAAAGCAGACGTACCACATAATGTACTGACCATATTGATTGGACTCTGATAAAATAGATGTAAGTTCCCATTGTACTAGCACCAGGTTGGCATATCTATTGGCACACGCAGTGCCCACAGCAGTGCACACATCAGAGTTTCAGACTTCATACACTCCATGGCATCCATGTTTCTACCCCCTGCCTGTTATTCTATCCTCTTCCTAACATTATGCAAATGATATCTGATAAGTATCCTTATAGTTATCACTTCATCCCAGCAGTATTTACAGGTTGGTCCACAGTTCATGCAGTAGGACATGGTGGACATGCTACTGGGATTTGTCAACATGGCCTTGCATTTGTGTTCCGTGGACTGTGTTATGTCATTATTTGGGAGTCCATGAGATAACATACATTGGCTGTACGGGCGAGACACAGGCCTTTGACAGAGGATTGTAGGGCATTTGGCAGTGATGCAAGCCATCTGTAGCAGGCCAGTGCATTATGTCACTCCTACAGTCCCAGGCTGCAAGCCACTGTATTCCTCTGGGGTGACAGGATAGGAGTGCAAGGTGTTAATGGCAATAGTTTCTGTCCTTATTAATCCATTGGTGTGGATGCTGACACACCTACATGGGACACCTCTTGAACATGCTACATTCTGTGGGTATTCCCATACAGAAGTGGGGGTCATATTGTACTCATTCCCAACAGCAGGGATATGACCTGTGAGGTACCTATGGCTGATGGTGGGGTGAGCTGAGTGCATGTGTGCTAGGGAAGCTACTTGCAGCTGACTCACAGATATACGTGGGGAATTCCCCTTATGCTGGCTTGTGCGGGGACATCAGCAGTTTTTAAGTACTTCATACCTGTGCCTTTTGTGGTCTGCCAGTTTTTGGTCAGACTACATCAGCATTCCATACTACACAGCCAACTAATGTGCTGCTAACCTGTATGTACAAATCCAAAGGTGTGTCCATTTGATAGTAACATTTTATGCACTCTCTGTCTAGGATACTTCCACCTGTGTACTGTTTGTAAGTCTGGGCCCACATTCATGCCATGTCCATCTTTCAGATGGTGACAGATATTACATCCGAACAATTAGTATGGATTACTGCTGGATTGTTTTTTGCTGGCATGCATTGTGTTTGGCAATGCAGTTCTGAGAACTTGGCCCTGTCATGAACCGTACTGGTCATTGGCTACTGGGACACAACCCTCCATGCCTACATGCTGACCACTTTCACACAATATACAGCACACAACAACCTAACACACAGAGCCCTGCATATTGTACACATGCAACAATCTATCCTGCTAATTTGGCCAGCTCAGGTAATCTGTGCTTATAGCCACACGTAGATTTTACTACATTTCTACATAGGATTCTTGGGGGAGGGGGGGCACACCTGACAACTGTAAACATTTGCTATGACCGTACTGGTATTTCAGGTACTCTGTTGGCTTCCATTTCATTCTGTATTCTGAACTATCATGCAGACTAGAGGCATATCAGTGTAGTACAGTTCTTAGGTTTTATTCTTACCCTTCAGAACTAACATCCCACTGCCTGACCTGTTGGAGTCTGTCTGTGTAGGCCTGGAGGGGGGCTGGGTACGTGAGCCTCACTGACATGCATGTGTGTGTCCTATGGACACACATTTGGCCCACCACATGTCCTGCAGTAGGTTTTGTCACCTTGTCTAGTACTGCTTACTATGTTGACACCAGTAATTGTTATGGATTTCATTCTGCCAATATAGGTGTCTACTATCTGCTGCCATCTCATTCAGCCACCCAATTCCCTTGCATGCTCACATCAGTACCATAGATACAAGTAGCAGAACATACTACTCCATTCAGCAATTGATAGTGAGAGTGACTTACCTTGTGGCTGTGTCAGTACTGAGGATGGTGCTGGGGGGCTGACTATGTCAGATGCACATAGTAGACTCCCTATACATGGTTAAGCACAGGTAGTATCATGTTTGGTATCCCTTTTACTGAATGTCTGAGTCACAGAGAGGTGTCATTCCCTGGGTTCCTATGGTGTCAGTGTATGTGCTATGCGTTGCCTCTTTGCAAAGGCCTGGGCATGCTGGGCATGCTTCCTTCTGCCTACTGGAGCAGGCTCAGATTGTTCCACCTCTGAGTCACTCTGTGCCTGTGCTGGCCTTGGCAATGGTAGGGGGCTGTGTGGCCCTGCCCCATGCTGTTCCTGCTGCAGCTGTTTCCACAGGATCATATTGTGTAGCATGGAACATACAATGACAATTTGGGTACATGTAGCTGATGAGTACTGCAAGGCTCCACTGGATATGTCCAGGCACCGGAACCATGACCCCAAACAATGTGCGTGTGCCTCATTTTGAAGTTCTTGTTTGGGTGTGTGTGCATTTCTGATGGGTGTCATCAGCCACGGCTCCAGTGCATAACCAGCATCCCCCACTAGGTGGCCATATGGGATGTCCCCACTGGCAAATCTCTGGTACAGCTGTGTCATATACCAGATGTGGGAGTCGTGATAGCTACCAGGGCTGCCAGCACACACATTCATTATAATGCCCTAGGCATCACACACGACCTGGCAGTTGATGGAGGGGAAGCCCTTGCAGCTTATATAAACTCTACCCCGCTCACCAGGTGGTGCTTTGATGTGTATGTGCATGCAATCTACAGCACCCACTACCTCAGGCTATTCTGCTATTTGGTGGAAGAGATCCATATTGCTGGTCAACACCTCACAGGTGTTGTAGAAATATATGTGCTCACTGGCATGTGCTGACATGGCATGCAGGAACTGTTGGAGTACCCTGGATGCTGATGCCTGTGAGATCCCCATGATATCCCCAGTTGGCCTTTGGAAGGTACCTGTGGCTAGTATTCTTAAGCCTACACATACCTTGGTGTCCACTTGGCTGGGTTCCCCTCTGTTGGTTCTGTGTGTGAGGCATGGCCGGCACAGCTCAACAACAATCTCCATTAAACCTATTTTGGAAAATAGAGGGTAGTAGAGATAGCCAGAGATTATATAACAGGTTTAGTTAAAGTAAGGATGATTTTTACTGTGGCACATATGTCAATATTACACATGTTTTACTGTTATACATATTTTTATGTGGTAAGCAACTGTTTTTAATATGGTTACAAGTGTGGGAAGTTTGAATGAATATAAATTGGTGTTTTTTCTACACAAAAAAGGCAATTGACAAGGAAATGAAGCACTGAGCACTTTAAATTTTCATTACAAGTCATTATGTTTTAATTGATTTTACATAATTGATGAAATTGATTGATTCATGTTTGTATTTAAGTGGGTAGTGGCAAGGAAGATTAGTTTTGAGGAAGTCTACATAGAGTAGATGAAAGCGCTTAACTCTTGTGTATGCTATGGACTATAGCTTTTTTAATTCTCAATAAACGCATTCTGTTTAAGAAGTGGTGTTCAGTGCTGCTATACTTGACTGAGTGCGGATTTTGGTGCCATTTATTATATAGAATTATGATTTTGGTTTAAAAGCTTATTTCCAGCTTTTTTTAATTTTCGGGCCGATCCTGTTTGCGCACCGCTGCCCTGCGTTTAAATGGAAATCGGCCAACAAAAAAAAAGTAAATTTTTATAATTTTGAAACTAATTTTCATGTCTATGTCCATATATTTGGCCTTTAGCATGCCTAACCCTTCTAATACATGCGTTTTTATGAGCTGTCATGCCTCAGTTTTGTAGTTTGCAGAAATGTATTCAGCTACTGGCTGAATACATTTCTGCAGTCTACACTATTCCTGCACGGACGTCTGCCTACTTCCTGGATCGCTAATTCATCTCATTTGCATGATTTTCACCAACAAATGAGGTAATTAGCATAGAAGGGCTGTGTCCGTGCAGGAATAGTGCAGGAGTGCTTGTGCACAGCCTGGGAGATTATTCCTGGATCGCATGGCAGACATATTGCCTGCAGCAGCTCTTGCACTACTGCTGCATGCCATGCATAGCTTGCTTGAATCCTGGAGCTTATCTTAATTGCTTTATAGTTTTCTCTGTTCCATTTTTAATGGTGGCATTTGAGTCTTCCTTTCCTTTATTGCTCTCTGCTTTTATGATAAGACTGTATATGTTATTAATTTAGCTTCACAGTGATATATACTATTTACTTCTGTTATATCACATAAGTTTATGTTAATACTCTTGATTACTGTGTTCATTTGTTTTATCAGACCTCTAACATTTTGGGTCTTAATGACTTTCTGTAATACATTTCTTTCATCGATCTTACTATATCTATACAACTGTATTAAATCAAGCAACTCTTTCCTTAGATCATTTTCTTCTAACCTGAAGGCACATTCTTTGTTCTCCACTTCCTGCAGGCATTGAACAGAAAGTTCCAGAACATTTTCTTGTGACATATTCTCTTTAGCTGCGTCCTGCATCATCCGTTGTTCTATCACATGGGAACCCGCTGGCCTATCACTGAACAACATTGACTGTGTCAGAGATGCCGCTGTTTCATGCTCCTTCAATGCTGTACAACTCCAATTTAACTTTTTTTACTGGTTTCCTACTGAATGGTCCAGAATATCTTCATGTGGCAAGTGATTTAATGCTTCCTGTTCCACCTGTTTCTCCTTAATTTGGGGACTCATTGTTCCATCACGCTGTGCTATTACCAGAGTTGGAATTTCTACACTAAATCCTTCATTTCACAGGTAATCCATAACTTCAGTTTCTATTTTGTTAACTTCTCCATTTCTAATCCTCTTTTCTACTTTTCTCTTTTTTTCTCATTTTTTTTTTCTGTTGTGAAATTTCCCTTATCCAGATGCTTTTGCCTGTAGTTCTCTTCAAATATCTTTGGTGCTGCTTTTTTACATTGATTAGTTTTGCTTTCTGCTTTGCATAAATATTGCACCATATCGGATCTCTCTTTCTTTTCCATGTCCATATTTCTTTTTTATACCTTTGAAAAATCTCTAGGTTTTGTTCTTTATATTTTTGCACTTAGTCGCTTCTTTTTCTGAACAGCCCAAAGTTTCTTGGTCTATATAATGTTTTTCCTGAATCTGTTGTACTACTGAATACAAATTTGCATTTGAAGCTTTTGGCAGTTTTATTTTATTTTCCTCTAACTTCTCTCTTAATCTTTTTAAATATCTTCTATCTGGAAATTCTGGGCTTTTTGCATAATAGTAATAATACATAATTCATGTCTTATCCTCAGCAGTCCATGCTATCATCTTTATTGCTCTTTTTTGGCCAGTTAGTTTTTGTGTTTTTGTAACTACTACTTCCTTCTACAATGGGGGGTATCCTCCACCTGAGCCTGGCCTAACCCCATTGTAGAATTCTACACTGTCATTTTTTTT
>NC_056739.1:1914731498-1914913998 GCF_019279795.1 Protopterus annectens
CAACTGTGGCGGTCTCATGTGTAGCTCTTTTATATTACCAAATACTTTATTCAGACCTTCAAAACATAGCACTTCACCATCCCAGAACACCTTCAAGATAGGAGAGATTAATAGCTTACATTCAGAATTCGACCCTTCCACTCACATCCATAAATCACAGTCAGGTCTAAAATGCCACTTGAAAATACTCATGTCCCTCAAATACAAGCCTCTCATCTGCTGACAGTTAGCCACCTGGTTGCCACAGTTTCCACAATATCTTCTCCTTCTAATAGCATGTCAAAAAGGCTATCACTGTTATCATAGGTACCCCATATTAAGGTCTGAGTCAAGAAAAGATAAAAAAAAAATACTAGTGCTGCCTCACTGAATCTTCAAATTCAATTAGTCTACTATATTTTGTCCAGCATTCAAGTGAGATGCTGTCCAATCTGCTTGATTTGCTTTACTAGCTGGATATTTTGTCCTAAAATGTGTATGTTTTATGCTGAACAGGCTTCAGAAGTACCAGTTAGATATAAAAAATTCCAGTTCATCCAATGTAATTTTGGTTGTTTGCTTCAAATACACATCAAAGACTCCAGAGGGGTTCCAGAGTTCAGTTAGTATAGGTTCCAAACTATTTGCAACCACTACCACATTAAGTCAGTACTTTTTTAGCTTTTCTTGAAACAGGCTGTGAAACATTATGGTCAGCCTTCTGTATCTCATGACTGACTTCTCCCTTTTCATATGCAGATTCTACCATATATTCACCTTCTTCCATTATCATCCAATAGATGATACTGTCACACGATACTATACTATACTATACTATACTATACTATACTATACTATACTATACTATACTATACTATACTATACTAATATTCACAGTGAATAAGTTAGTTTTAGTTCACTATTTAGTAGTTTTAACCTCTGACTAAACAGAGGTATTCAAAGAAGCAAATGACTTTAGCAAGCACTGCTCATACATCCCAACAACAATAGCATTTTTGCAACTGCAATAAAAACAAACACTTTTTAATAACTAGATTAATGCAGTTACTCTGAGATTTTGAAACATTATGAATGCAATTGCAGCCATCTTTCCCATGTTAATTGTATGTGCACTCTGATCCCTGATGCTTATTAATAATTAATAACAAGTGTACCTGATGACTACCTCATTAAATGTCCTCATTGTTTCATCGTAATAGCAGCAGGGACCTACAAAAAGAGCAAGTAGATCCCCACAGTATTAAATGAAAGAATATAAGTTGGATGAATATGCTAACAAGTTAATATTATCTATCAGTAAGAAAGTAAATGAATTTGTGTATAATATGAGTGAAGAGGAAGAAAATATTTTCCCCCGTTATATGAATATATGAATGCTGTTATCAAAGGTTGACTGACATACAAAGGAAGCTTGTCCAAGTTATATAAGCTAATTATAAATTATAATAATGATGAATTCAATTAAAAATTCTGAGACTTTTTAGATAGTGGCAGACTGAGTGATTCAGTAGATGGTAAGAATAAAGGTTTGATACTTAAATTAGTCAAACTCCTTCAAGTTTATACTGGAAATTTTTTATGTGGAAATATAGTTTGTTACTCCATATATATTCTCCAAGTTTAGTAAAATAAGTTTGTTGCAGATGTAGTAAAGATGCAAAAGTTGACTGGACATACATGTTTATAGAATCTGAAAAAATTAAATGTGTAGAGGGAAGAGATAAGTATGTTTTTTAAGGGTTATAGTCTGATAATTGTTCTTTAACTAGATCATTAATACTAATGAATGTTCCACATCCTGTATCTGTAAAAGCCAAAGATGCTTTTTTTCGGCTCTCTTGGCATTTGCCTGAAAAGTTATTACAAAAAATTGGAAATCAAACTTAGTTCCTATGTTCAAAGAATGCAAAACTGAAAAACAACTGATCAGAGTAAGATCTATAAATCTTAGTAAGACCTTTAGTTGTTGGGATAACGTTGAAATGTTACTAATGAAATGCCAAGATTCTTGATGTGTTAATTGTATAAGATTACCTTTATGATTCAATGCATTCTTATCATTGTATAATAATATGTAAAGTCGTATTTCTTCCTTTCTGTGTATGTATTGTAAATATGTGAAATTAATAAGAATTTTCATTAAAAAACTGCATGTGAATGGGGTTCTTCAGAAAAATAAGTCTCTGGTATGACAAAAAGAGCAAGTAGAAGTATAGTACAGCCACAGGGAAGTAAAAGCAGCAGTATATACAGTATATATATATATATATATATATATATATATATATATATATATATATATATATATATATGCAAGGTAGTAAGGGAAGTAAGGTAAAGCTAGGATGGTAGAGTAAGTGACAGGACCACACAAGCAAACAAATAACATAGACAAGACTTTGAGGGGGGGGTGTAGATAATAATAGAGAAGGTAGTATGACACAGATATAAATGTCAAATAACTGAAGATAAAATGTAAAATCAATACATAATGGGTTGAGAAGCTCAATCTACCAATATATTGGCAACATGCAGGTATAATATCAGTGCAGTATGACCATTATACCTGTACTACAATGCACATGTCAGAAAGCAAGCATCCTATTGTAACAATAATGTACCTACATGCAACGTCTAAGAACATGAACTCACAACCTCCTTCACTTCTCTTGTGCAAAGCACTTCATTTACAGATTAAGATATAGAAACAGAGTGACAAAACGCATATGGGTAGAACACAAAAGTTGGTTGTTACACACTTACAGAATGACAGATTAAGAGAGACAAAAAAAATGCAATCATGGGGAGAAATTGAACCAACAACTCCCCCCTTTCCAGTGCAGAAAGCACTTTATTTACAAGATGAAGCACACAACACTTGTTAGTTACACATTTAGGATCACAGGATGATAGGATCATAGGAGGTTCCTAGGCTAACTGTCCTAGAGCCTTTTTAAATCAAGGCATTCATGTCCCAATTTTCCCACTTATCAGTGCCTACAGGCTATAACAGATTGGCATATATCCATGCCTCAGGGCATCTACAAACTGCCTCAGTCCATAAGGGCCACAGGTTACAAGCTGGGGTAAATTTACAATTTCAAATATATTCATCCAAACTGCATTTGAATAGGCTAAGGAAAGAGCTCTGTTTCACATGAATGGGGATTCTGTTACAGAGAAGGGAGAATCTCTGAGACACCTACTTGTCTCTTCAATATGTGTTGTTTATGGTGACATTTCGATGCTTGGATTGAGTCATTCTAGTGCTGTTCATTTTGCAAATGTGTAGTAGATCCCTCAGGGTTGGATTGGAGACTGCCTTGTAGTTTAGGCATAGATTGCCCCTCAGTAATCTGTGGGAGACGAAGTACAACGACAGGGCTTTGAGGCAGTCCACATAGAGCATATTATTTACACCATGTATTCTTTTAGTGAGAAATGTCTGTGGTCACTCCAGCTGTTGCAAATGGCCGGTCAGGTACATGCTGAAGGGCGCATTGCGCTCTGTTACTGGTCTTATGAGGGCTGAGTATAGTAGGACTATGATCACCACTTGATCACTTGTTGCCACGCCTTTACTTATAAGCTGTGCCATATAGGAAACTTTTCTTACTACCATTGACACATGGTGATCAAAGTTGAGGTTACTATCAATATGAGTTCCCAAGTCCGTTACCACTGGGTCTAGTCTTGAGGACTGTTATCAATGTTGTAATTTGCAGGGGTGGTCATCTTCCCAAAGGGTATAATTATACATTTTTTGCATTTATTTTTAGGCCATGGTTCTGGTGCCATTTATTTGTCTGTGTCAGACTCTTCCAGAGGATATCTACATCTTTGGGGGGATTGAGTGATTGCACCCAAATTGTAGTCATCAGCAGATTTGGTCAGCCAAAGGCCCTCTACATTTGCCATGACTTCAGAGAAGTATATTCCAAACATAAAGGGTTCCAGTACCGAGCTCTGTGGGACACCAGTAGTAACAGGCTTCTTGGTGGAAGTGGATTTTCTCACCCTAACTTCATGTGCCCTGTCTGTGAGCCATTTGGCTATCCATTGGGTAACATATGAATTTATACCTAAATTTGTGAGTTTGTCTACAATAAGAGACTGAAAGAATAAGACAGCCAATGATGACACATCAAGACACCACCTTTGCAGGCCAATCTGTCATCCACAGTTATAATTCACACCATAATTCATCCCATGGGGAACTACTCAAATCCTGATAGTTGTGCCCCGTGTAGTATGTGCAAACTACTGCTTAATGGTGCTCAGCTTGTGTGCATGGCCATTGCTGGCTGAGGCCAATATATGTGATAGTTGTTTATACTTATGGAAGCCCAGCTCATTGCTATCCAATGAACAGTGCCACTTCTCGTTGGTTTTACTTGAGTACTGATGATGCTATTCACAACTATCCATGCACAGTACGATCACAAAAGATAAGTGATTTAGAAGTCCTAAATTGACGTGTATGAGGTTTATCTATTTTTTGACCAAGTTAAGGGGGGGGAATGAGAGCACAGGAAAAGGATGAAATGGGGAAGTAAGCAGAGAGTAGAACATAAAGAGAAGTTAACCTAAAGAATGAAGTAAGGGATGTAAGAGAAATTAAGAATGATAAGTTAACTAGGAAGACAGACACTACTGACAGGGTGAATAGTAATACAATGGGGAAAGTGAAACACAGTTGTGAATGAGGAATCAGATAAAAAATGAAAGACAATGTTAATGAAAGGACTGAGAAACCAACAGGGGTAGGCATGCACACAAAAAGGAGAGGAACACCAAGATGGATGAAAGGATGGGTGTCTACAGCTGTAGTATCTCCTAACTGTGACCCAGTGGGAGATTACTTGCTCCCCTGGGTACCATCTCTAGTGGGCCATGTCTCAGATGATAGAAAAAGTGCTGAACAGGGACACATTTTAGTGAGTCAGAGGAGAAGGTTTTCCATCTTGCTAGTAAGGGCATTCTGCCTCCTGTCAGTAATTTCCCCCACAATGTTTGCCAACTGCAGATGGATGACAAAGATGTCACCTTTACTGGCACTGCTACTGGTGGATACAACTGTCCCAGCATCCATTGCAGGGATCTCTGAAGCAGGTAGCTCAGATAGGGCAGGAGGTGTGGAGATGTCCGCAGCAGTCTGGAACACCAATGTGCTGGGTGCTTTGGGTAGTGATCATGATGATACTGCTTGCTGCCTATTGTGAGGTGGGGGGAGGTGATTGGCTTTGCCAGAAGGATTGATTGGTGCAGGTCTTGAGGTTGCTGCATATTATAGTAAAAGAAATGAAAAGAAATAAAATAATAAACAAAAAAACTGTATGGAATAGAAAGGGATGTGAAAAAGAGGGTGAAAATGAGACAGAAGTGCAAATACAATGAAAACCTGAAGTAATATAAATTTTGACTATCATAACGTTACACCCAACAACCTTGAAAGACCAAGAAACACTTCTCAAATTATCAGTGTTGTTAGTGTACATAACTGGGAGGGAGACCTGAACTAACATCCATCATTACTTGCATTCTGACTGTTAAAGAATTAATGCAATGAGCTGCATAGACAAACCAGCGGAAGGCTCTAATCCAAGACGCAGTAATGATGTCTCAGATGAATGATCATATACAAATTAACCTTACTGTTCAGCCATACCTTCCATTCACAGGACATAAGGAAAGAAAACATATATATTATCCATGACACAAATGTCCGCCCATCCAAAAATGTTGCTCGTACTTATTTCACCATCTAATGTTGAAGTCAGTATAATGACACAGAAACCTCAACTGAAACATTTTATAAGAAACCAAAGTGAGGGAGCAACTGCACCCACAGTCATCTTCACAATATGGGAGTACAGCCTTAACATCCTCACCTACTTGTCCAAGTATATGACAGGATGCATGCTTAAACACTCTAATAACATTCAACAGTCATACTGCTACCTTTGACCAATAGCAGTTATCACAGAACTGAAAGGTATACTGTTTGGGAGTGAATCTCTACTACTGTTAACAAAAGCTATACAGTTTAAAGCAAGCAGACTCATACTGGTGCTGTCTTAGGCACTCCAGTCTCTTCCTGTGTAGCTGCTTATCTATTTTAATTTTTTTCAGTGACTATAGAGATAAAAAGACCACTACAATATTTGTGGATTGCATGCAGTGGCAGGCAATCTATTTAGCTGATATAAGTTGTACTTGTAGTATATAGGTGGCGTCTGTCATTTTACTTCATCCTGCTATCTGCCTAGGAAGTCAGGACTGTGGCACCTCATGTCATTGCAATTGTATAGACCTCCTACAGCAATCTCTGGTTGTAATCCTTATGGAGGAGATAGACAAATATACTCGACTCCTCTTCACATCACTTCTGCACTCTAAAAAGAACACTGCTCTCTCCTCCTCCAGCCATGATATCTCACCTTGAGGAATCATGGTGAAAAATAGCACAAAATTGGCATGCAAAGCAGGTCTCACATGTCCCATCTGCCATGTAGTGGTGGGCATTGATAAGACATCCCATTTGCATGATGCATGACCGGCTCAGAAAATATAAATACGGAATAATTATGGTTCAGAGTAGCACTTTAAGATGTGAAACATGGCAGCCCTGTATATCTCTGTATGCTGTTAAGAAATCAGACACTACAGTGACTCCATTTGCAGATGGTTATATGTGGAATTACAGAACCCCCCCCCCTCCCCCCGAGGCATGGTTTGGACTGTGTACGTGCACTGCTGACTGCAGCCAAGTCTGTGCACAACAGAATGGAGAACTGAGATTAATGGTTAGCAAGTGTGCTTGTGACACAAATCTAGCAATTTAGAAACATTAATGAAATTAGGCCTAATTAGCATAACCATGCAGGTAAAGTCACAAGATATAAGTGAAATAGCAGACAGACAGCCTCCTCATGCCATGGAAGGCACTATAGTGCACAGAGTTCAAAACTGTGAAAGCTGAATTTCAAAAGATTCCATTAGGAAATCTAACTCTGCTTATACAAGACAAGTCCTAGTTTTTACAACTCCATAATTTGTAGTACACTTAGTTTTAACTGCTGTTTAATTTGGTGACATAATAACATGGATGTCTGTCAGTACCTCTTAATGTACTGGGAAAGTTGCGCTGAGTTGCCGTTCTGATGGACAGCCTATGCATGTGTTTGCACAGCCCAGTATTGGTTTTACATGCATGACTTTTAATGTAATATATCTGCTTTACTCTTGTCTACTATATAAGCTATGTACAATGCACTGCCTCTCTGCCAGTGTGATGGCATACTGTGTCTGCCTCCATTTGGCATGATCATCCTCTGCTGCTGTCTGCTCCACTGACCCTTCATCTTACCTAACCTCCTCTGCTTGGTGTGCTGGAGACTGCTGCCCTTGCAAGTGCCCACCCTGCTTGGTTCTACCCATGGTCTGTAAGCCAGTGTTCCAAGGCATATCTCCAACAAGATGTCCCTGTGGGAAGTCACAACTCACAAACCTGTGGTACAGGTCACAGGTGTGCCATATGTGGCAGTCATAATAACCATCTGGCTGGCCTGCACTCAAAGTATAGATGATACCCTGTGGATTACAGACCATCTCAAAGTCGATGAAGGGATATTGTGGTTCTCATTGCTCCTTACCAGTCCACCAAGTGGTTCCTTTATCATAATACTAGTACACCCGATGGACCACCAGAACTTCAAGGAAATTGGCTATATCACAGAAATTCCACATGGTGTTGGGTCTCTCCTTGGGGTATATGGGAATCGTATATGATCCTACACATGCTGAAGCATGGCATCGATAAACTGATGGAGTATTTTCAAGGCTGATGCCTGAGAGGGTTCCTGTTGAATTGTCGACAACTTAGGTTGTCAAATGCTTAATCATCGACACCTAAGCGTCAAAAGCTTACAATAGCAAATGGCCACATCATCAAATTCTTTCCTTGGGAAAGAATTTGCGTGGCCGTTATCAGGGATTTGTCCTTTCCCCAATGTAGAGTGATCTTGTAGTTGGTATATTTAGTTAGGGAGGTGTGGTGGGGACAGCCCCCCCAACATCGGGGGGGTGAAGCCCCCCACTATGTTTGGGTGTGTTTGTTTATTTTGTTTATGGACGCCCACCTGAATTCTTTCCTGAGGAAAGAATTCGATGATGTGGCCATTCGCTATTTTAAGCGTTCAATGCCTAGGTGTTGATTTAGCATTCGACAACCTAAGCTGTCGATGTTATGATATAGACATGCCAGAGATACCCCCACTGTGTCTCCAGTAGGTCACTGAAAGGTTCTTACAGCAGATATACATAAAGGCACACAAACTTCAGTATGCACTAGGATAGCTTCTCACTGGCTGCAGAACAGGCCAACAAATTTTCACAGTTTCTTGAATGGTATCCCTATCTACATGGTATAGGTCTACAATGTTGATGTTCTGGAGTTTATGAAATGTTAATTATGGTCAGATGATCCAGTCCCTCTAGAGATGATCTTTTACACCATCAGACAAACCAGTGGAAGTAAGATCCTCTCGCAGATAAACATTTACTAAAGCATTGGCAATGCCTAATATTATTTAGTTTGTCCCTTAATGTGAACATGAGCTTTCAGATGAGTTCGAGTATACTGTGACACAGACCCATTGCAAGGCATTTATAAGTTTCTGAATCACTTTGCTATCTTGTTTTGTCTCATTAGTATACACAAAGAGAGTAATTTATTAATGTTGCCCATTACTATGTCATTATATGGCTATTAGAATATATCGGATCCAACTGTGCTGCTTGGCCTGGCCATGACACAGAGCCTTTTTTTCCTGAATTGCAAATATCTTGTACTTATCCACTCATCATCCGAGTTGCAGCCTTAAACCTTTGCTATCATCAGCAGTTCTTCCTTCTGATGTGAACAATTGTGTGAGCACCATTATCTTTCAAAGATACTTACAGAAACAATATGGTTATGCTTGTTTTTATACTTTGACTACTGATGAACAGCATAAAATATCTCTACAGCTCTACAGTTTACAACCCAAGTATCAGTGAGAACTTTATGTGCCATAATGCTACCTTTCATTTGATACAATACGGTATGTAAATGTTGCTGCTTTTTAAAACATTATTGCAGATATTTGCATGCAGCAGATATTATCACCCTCGTATTTGTCTGTTATTGTGCAGACCATTTGAGTCATTCTACATTCTCTGTCCATATCCTGGCTTGTCCTATCCATCCCATTTAACACTTTTTTGTAATGCATTTTCTTTGTAATGCATATTAGCATGGCCATTGTCATCTATGTATGGCAATGTTTCATAATGTAATGGTTTTCAACAAAAAACTGCTAATATTCTATGCAGCTTGCACCTACATTGGTCATTTCAGTGCCATGTTTCTTTCTCTAACTCAATAGATGCACACAAACTAACCCCAAATGGGTATGCTAATCTGTTATGGCTATAAAAATGGCAACACAATAACATTGCTTTTAATTATATTTTGGCTGCATTGTGTTATATCTTAATTTCCCTCAGACTGCACATGTAATTTTTATGTCATCATTTAACTAGCAATCAAGGAAAGAAAACTAACTGCCCTAGAACTATATAGCTACATATTTTACAGCTATACTGCATGCAATATGATAATGCTTTAGAATTACATTTTAAACTCTCCCTGTTTAAACTGTGTGGATTTTTACTGTTTTATTTTAAAGCCTTTACAGCTAAGAAAGTACTAGAAGCATTAGTAAACACGTTCAGTACTACATCCAATATTTATGAACATGTTGATAGTGTATATCGTGAAGCCACTGAAACATATCTGCAACTTAAAACTTACCACAGCTTCATCCTTACTCCTGAAAACACAACACAGTTGCCCAGTTCCCAAAAATAGTAATCTTACCTCTGTAGCTGACTAAAGTGCTATTGCAAAACTTTTTCATTTGGCAAAAGTACTGGAAAAATTACTCTACAGTCAGGTGACCGCCTTTCCAATAAATAGCATGTTTTTCACAACAAATATAATACTAAAACAGCTCTATTTACTGTAACAAAAAATACTTGTCCCAGTCCACTTCAAGAAACACATCACACCGAATGACATTTGACGACCTTTATTAAATTTCCATAAACTTAAATGCTAACCAATATTCACTGATTTCAACCAACATGATACAGGTGAAATAACATCCATGTAACATTATCATAGGACAGGACAGTGTAAACCTGCTCATCCTGATCAGTAAGCAACGTCCATACCTCCACTCACTTATGAAGCAGCGTACCCACTCACTTTTGTTACCATTTATTGCATTATACCATCAACCAAATAAACAGCTTCATCCGCTTACTTATGTACTTATCAAGCAGCGTAACCGCTCACTTTCCTTTCCCAAGTTATTGAACTTGACCATCCAATACCAGAGAGAGAACAGAAGAGGGCAAGCCTGCCCCTCTTCTCTGCCCTATCCAAACTACACAAAACCACATCCCCACTAATAAAAAGTCAGAGGGAAGGTGGGTAGCAAGTTCATGCCAAAATGTGACTCCCACTCCAGTTGCACTAGCCTAACATCCTTTAAGCCCCTCCCTACCCCTACCTCACTTCCTCCCAAACCTCATCCATTCCTAATTAACCCTATCCTCCCCCTATCCTCCCAATTCCTCCAACTCTATCTACCCCCCCCCCTTGAAGATGTCCCTGGACAAATTGGTCTGTTCCAAACCTCATTTGTCCTGGTCCCCTTCAAGAAACACATTACACTGAATGACATTTGATGACCTTTATTAAATTTCCATAAACATAAATGCTAAACAATATTCATTAATTTCAACCAACATGATACAGCTGAAATAACATCCATGTAACATTATCATAGGACAGGACAGCATAAACCTGCTCATCCTGATCAGTAAGCAACGTCCATACCTCCACTCACTTACTTATGAAGCAGCGTACCCGCTCACTTTTGTTACCATTTATTGCATTATACCATCAACCAATTAAACAGCTTCCTCCATTTACTTATGTACTTATCAAGCAGCATAACTGCTCAATTAACTTTCCCAACTTATTGAATTGGCCATCCAACACCAGGGGGGGAACAGAAGAGGTCAAACTTGTCCCTCTTCTCTGCCCACCAGCCTGACCAGGCTGTTCCCCCACTCTCCACCAAACGTCCATCATCTAGACACCATTAGGGGATAAGGCCAAACATCATTCAGTGTACAATAATTACCAGTAAATTACCAGCCCCTGGCAATTACCCAATGAATACCAGGGCATGACCTGCCACTGGAGCAGGAAGACTCAACCCCCAACCACCAAAACCACCCTTCCCATAGCAACCCCTTTTAATTGCCCAATGACATGTAGAAACAACTTGAAAACTTTCAAAATACCATTTAACAGCCACCTTGTCAGCACCAACTATCCATTATAAACAGTAAGGCACCTAAACCCTATGATAGCTTTAGAAATCTGATCCTTCTTAGTTCTATCATGACTCTTGAATGCCACCAGCAATATACCACAATTGAAAATACTCTATGCCACCTGGTTGAAACAAAATTAGTGACATGCCAACTCCATCCAGAATGTATAAAATAAACCATACCCTTTCTCCTTCAAATATGGTATATCAAAGCCACAGTTCCCATGCAAGGACACCCCATCTAGCTCACCACCTAAACCCACTTACTCAGTGCAACCCACTAATCCCCTACCCCTGAAGGCTGAAACCCTACCTGAGCCAATACAAGAAAACTTCCCAGCTACAAATAATACAATGTAAATTCACTCCAGATGCTCCCCACCCAAAACAAGCAAAACAAACCATTACATTGTAGCTACTGGGAAGAAAATATAACAAACAATTCCACATGTAGCTGCCTTGCTAAAAGACCATGAACTCTTTTCACACCACTCCATCAATCGACATCATCCTCGACCCCTTCTCTCACCTGTCGAAGCCACCTTCCTTCAACCTACCAAGTAATGCCCAGTCATCCCTTCTCCATTTGCAACCTCCGAGGGATCTGTAAAAGAAAAACTGTAAATACTTAATTCACACATAATCACAGCTTCTTAATGACAGTACGTACCACCACTGGCATACCTCCTTCATCAACTGCATAAAATGCATCTACTACCACATACAAAACACCAATGAAACTTAAGATGTGTTAAAATACCTGTAAGATTTCCTCCACACCTCACATGGTCATGATTCAACTGATACCCATGCAAAATAAAACAAATGAATGCTTTAAAAGGCCTATTCTATAAATAAATATATCACTCTTTTCCCAAACAAGTAGTTCTCAACAACATTGCTAACCATAATTAAGGAAAAAAAATTCATAGTCGTGCTATTATAGCCTATTACCAAACCTGAGGCGTAAATTCCCCCCCACGGCTCTACCTATATCCCTTTGGACATGGGCAACAATCACCCATGTCCCTCTTAAACAAGAGCAACATGCAGTACACACTGGATTAAGGAATCTTGCTTACCTGATGGTGATTAGTTCATCAAAACCTTAGATCCATTAAACTAGTAACTACCCTCGCTCCTGAAATTAGTGCCTCTCCTCCCACCAGTAAGAACCCCAAACTACCCCTAAGCAAATATCAAACCCTGCTATAACTTGCTTGCCCTGAAAATCCTCCTTTGGACTTACCCAACCCATCTTGAAATGCCTTAATGAATACAAAACAAAGACTTGTTAGCATACCTGCTACCAGACATCAACCCAGCCTCCCACAACATAATACCTTACCTCCTAGTAACTACCCTCGAACTAAAATGAATATAGATAAACTGACTTTTAAGGGCCCTAGCACCAGTAACCTAGTGACTTCCTATGCCTTTAATTGCTGCGCATCCACCCCAGCTGTGGAAAACCCCCACACCCCCCCCATAACAGATCCGCAACCCTGCTTTACCCAGCCCCCAACATACTCCTGTACTTGTCAATATACTACCCAAACTGCACCAAATTAGACAATATCTTGGTAAACAGTGAATAAAATAAAATTCCCAACAACCGGAACGTCCAGCCCCGCAACATCAACTACCTTTAACTACTTCCTGCAGGAAAGCGACTGTTTACATTACACCCCCAATCAAGCACATTTATTCACCATTAAATCAATGGCAACAGCCACTGGTACCTGCACCATCACACCCCTAGTCCTACCTTACCTTGGCTCAAACATACCTCCTTACATAAACCCCTATACACAATGCCAATAGCAAAATCCACAATGCCATTATACACCAGTCCAACCATCAAAATTCACATAAAGCATCCCTTGCCTTTCAAAGGCATTTAATCAGGGTGCTGACCACTGGTCACTCAGCACATGCCCATCTCTGGCCTTCCTGTGCACACCCAAGCAGCAGTGGCATCCATTGAAATGGCTCCAACACCTCCGACTCTCCTTTCCTCCGATCACCAATCACACCCACTTGATTATGTACCGCCGCAATTTCATCAGTAACTGTTGCCCTCCTGTGCTCCCCATGTGTAACCTCCTCGATCGCCACTACTTCCATCATCTGCAAATTCACTGTGTATCTCCACAACTGGTACTCGGCACACCACCATCTATAAATAAAAGGACAAAATTAAACCCTCTTATATGTAAAAAGAAGGCTCCACCTTATACCAACCTATTCCAAATTATAGTCACTCCATTCCAAGACTGCATCTGCAAGAAAGAAAAAGACATGTAAATCATCCAAAATACATAACACACATTCCACGACATCTTCAAGGTCAACCTATCCTGCCAACCCAGGAAGGCATGTACCACCGCCACTCACATCTATGACAAAGCAGCAATAACTGAAGCTATGCTTCCAATGGCCCTATCAAATATCCAAGATAAATTTAACCACCAGTTGAGTATGTTAAAACTAAACACCCCCCATGAAGGGACCTATCAGTATCCACAACCAGGGTAACCTTGCGATTCCAGACCACATCAATTAGCGCCCTGTATAAGCCAAGTTAACTTATATTGTAAAACCATCTGTTTAGCTCTTAACCTTCCATCTCCAAATGAGGCACACTAACCTACATAATATAGAACAAATGAACACAATGCCACAAACCTAATAATAGTTGACTAGCAGCTTACGAAATACAATCAGGTAGTATTTTAAATATTCCTGTTACAAACTTAAAAGGTTAATAGAAAAGCTTGCGATAGCATGGATATTCAAAATGGTACACACACCCACACATCCAGAAATTATATTCTTTCCATCACCCAAGGCAGAGACACACATTCATGTACACACAAAAGCATGCAGCCTCACTCATGCCACTGCAAACATGCACATGCCTGTCCACACACAATCTCACATTAATACAGCCACACCCCACATCTTTGCTTAACCTACCTGCACTATAAATACTCCCATATGAGTTAAAGGGGGACTGCTGTGAGTTTAAAGTGTTTTTTTTTTTTTTTTTTTTGCTAATACCATCCTTCAAAGAATGCCTGCATATTCAAATATTTTTACTTGCTAGAGTTTTCAGTCCTTTCTAACTGCTATGCTGTGGCTGCCTTTGTCCTTTTATACCTATAGCTAAAATAATGTGGGGAAAATAGGGACAGGGTTTAAATATTGCCCCTAGAAACTCAGAAAATTGACTGAACAGGTTTTGCATTAGCCTGAATCCCCTGAAGAATGTGGAGTCTCAAACTCAAATGTCTGTCATTATTTAATGACTTCAACCATATTTGCCAGAAAAGTACGTTTTAGGAGGAACACACCAAAATATGAGGCAAAAATCTGGACATCCTGCAAAAATAATCTGTACAACTGAGAGTGATTTCTGATGTAAATCTACACATGCTACCATTTATATTTAGCTTTGATAGTCCTTTGATGGAGAAATGTATATTTATAATTTTACTGTCTTTTGTCAGTATATTATTCTGCATAATAGCATGGAGATCCTGAGAATTAAGTGATACTTTAATTAGTTATTAGTTAGGCTAAGTCATAACTACAGAGGAATGTTAGCTGTGAATGTACATGTAAATACTGCACTACAGACTCATAACTTCATATTTAGAGCATTAACCTAAGAAACGTACATGGATGTTCCAGGTGTGTACATAGCATGTTCTGTTTTATTGTGACTTTATCAAGTATCTTTATTCATTTTAACTGGTGACACTCCATAAACATCATGCAATAAACATTCAGCTTTCAGGGTAGTAGTACTGGGATGGACTTCAGTACAGTGGAGTCTAACACATCAAAACCCATATAAATGAAACACATATACTGATACATCTAGCAAGTTTCTCATGAAAACTGTTGTAACAGAGACAAAACACTGTCCCCACACAAGACGACTGCATCACCAAATAATATAACTACCTGTGAAGACTGTTTGATGCAACAGTCCTCAAACAGTTTTTTTCTCCCAACACTTTAACTAAGCCATTTGTCAGCAGTGACATGCACAATCTGCCCAAGTCCGCGAAAGGAAACCCGCGGCTCTCCAAAGCCCTGGACAAACCACCAAAAAATCACGAGCATGAAACAAAGCTGACCAACATCTGTTTCCCTTTCCTTTTTTTCCCCTCAGCCTACCAAGTTTACTGCCCGGTGAGCAAATTCCTGTCAGGAAGCCCACCAAACTGACGTGTACACTAAGTCATCTATGCTGTACTGCAGGTGAAGGAATCCAGTTTATATCCAAAGCCACCTTGCTGCCAGCAATCCACACATCAAGTGGTAACTACCCAAATTATTTTCTTTTCATCTTTCCCTTTTTTTTTTTTTCCTTCTGACTGCAACAGGACAGACAAGCAAGCTGCCAAACAGCCAAGCATTGCTTCAAAATGCTTAATACCGCCAGCAAAGGCAACGAACACGCCACCACTCCGGTACCCAGCCCCAACAATCTCCACTCCACCAGAGCCCAAAAAACAAGTCATGAAGACCCAAATACGCATACAAACCTGGCATCTCCACCAAATTTGAACAGCAGAGAAACATGCAGGCAACCAAAAATCCACGCTCCAAAACTGGCACCTCTGCCAAACTGGACCCCTCTTCTTTCCTTTTTTTTTTCTCCTCTTCCTTTGGCAGAAGAGAGAGACTGTCACATGGACAAAAAAATGGATGTTCAGCAAATGAACCCAGGCAGCAAGCGGCCCCAGACAGACAGTGGAAACCCAGCGACCACAAAACACCGCCAGCCGAGAGACCACCACCCTCAAAGAGATGAGTTGCTATCCTCAAGCACCAAACCAAAGTAAACACCAAGCCCACCAGACAACAGGGGCAAAGAAACCACTGCACCGACCACAACAAACTACACAGAAACACACATAATCCCACCTGCCTCATGAACAACCGCATCCAGACACACAAGCAATCGAAAGCAACATCGAACAACCGATCGAAGCATATCCAGACACAACAAAAGTATTGCTGAAGGGAACGCAAACCACTCAAATGAGCATCCTGCACCACTCCCACTCCCTCCCCAATCTCAAAACCCCACACAATGAACCAGACACAAGACCGGCCACAGCCAAAGCGTGCCAACTTCCCCAATGCCCCAACAAAGTGCAATCCCCCACAAAACCAACCACCCCAATGTCTCTTCCAACCCGAAACTCAGAAGCCATGCACCCCCCCCCAAAAAAAAACATACATACATACATATATATATATATATATATATATATATATACACACACATAATCCATGCTATACATACCAACCAACACTCAGAGGCCCACCCTTTCTCCCAAAACACTCACAGGTCATCATGGGCGTACTTGCTTTAGCAAGTTCACACCAAAATATGACTCCTACTCCAGTTACACTAGCCTAATATCCTTTAAGACCCTTCCTACCCCTACCTCACTTCCTGCCAAACCTCATCCATTCCGAATTAACCCTATACTTCTCCTATCCTCCCAATTCCTCCTACTCTGTCTACCCCCTCCCCCCGAAGATGTCTCTGGACAAATTGGTCTATTCCAAACCTCATTTATGAAGGCATGAACAAATGTAGCATAGCAGAAGCCCTCTTTATAGCCCCAAAATATGCTTTTAAATCAGTCAACCATTTTTCTCTTCATCAACAGACTTTCAAATTTCAGTATTAACAATGTAGCATTTAAATATTTCTCAGCTTACCTCTATGACAGAGCATTTACAGTCAAGTGTGGACAAAACACTGTAGAAATTCGAACCGTTTCAGCTGTGGTGCCTCAAGGTTCAATTCTATATCCCCTTGTACACACAGTTTTTAATTTCAACCTGCAATTTGACCTATCCAGTCTAAACTGCACACTTTATCCAAATGACACAATTATACTTAGTTCTGATAAATCTATTTCCATCAAACAGGATCTTACTTCAATATGGAATTGGTTAACTGAACTAGAAAAAAATCAACCCCAATGGTATTTGGTCCTGCAAAGAAAAGCAAGACAAATCCCTCTACTTGAACATCTTTTCCAATAGTAACAAAACAAAGATACTTGGGAATAACTCTAGATCAAAGCTTCTATTTACCAAGCATGTGCTAAATATCACAAATGTAACCCCCCTTCCAGCTAAGAATAGTTTACCACTACTCAAGTCTCCTATCTGTGCAATCAAGGAAAGTCTTTGCATTTTAAATTAAACTGATCAGACTAGAGCATGGTCTACCCTTATGTGTAGTGAAATCTGCTCAGAAAACTCACACTCTTCAAGTAGGTGTAAACAGAATATACAAATTCATATTCCTTGATGGTCCAAGGGAACAATGCTTCCATGCAAAATACAAAAGCTGATTGGTTACCAGTAGTAGTTAGGGTGACAATCCTTCTAGACTGCTCACTTACAAACTACTAATATGCTCATGCTCCTCACCAGTGGTAGCACAGCGCCATTTTACACTCATTGCTTATCTCCTTGACTCTACTATTGATGATATAACCTCCTTGGTTAGGCCCCATTTCACTAATGTAACAGAAGAAAAATTATTTTCAAAGCTTGCTTTTGCAGCCTGAAATTCTATCAGAAAAATGAAGCAATTGACAAATTAAAGAAAAAGCTAATACAGCTACTTATTAAGAAATACAAATGCACAAATTTTGTAATGGCCAGGTCTCCAACCTGTAGCTACAAGTACATGCAGCTGCCATGTAACTTGCATGTATTATGTTTACATTACATTTTTTTCCTATTTTTGTTTTTTACCAAGTTTCACCTCAGGAAAAATCTTAGTCAGTATGATTCATAGGTTCATAGGCAGGTACTAGGCTATTGGCCCAAGGGCCTACATAAGCCGAGCCAACAAGGTTCTCTGGCTCACGCCACCCAGGAAAGTTATTTTCCTGTGCCACTGTCAAGCAGAGACACAAAAGTGATCCCCAGGGTATATTTCCTATTTCCCATCCACTCATCAAGATTTTTCTTGAAGAGTGCTAATGAAGAACTTTGCTTGACGTAGATGGGTTGCCTGTTCCAGAGTATGGGAAGTCTCTGGGACAGGAATCTATCCCTCCAGCATGTCCTGTTTATTGTGGTGACAAGGTTTAGGTCCATAGAGCATGTAGCTTGGAGGGATTGGGATTTTTTTAGGTGTAGCATGTCCAACAGCTCTGGGTTTGACATAGCTTTATATGTTAGGCAGAGTTCACCTCGGAGTAGGCAATATGCTACGGAATAAAGCTGGAGTTTTTTGAGATGGTCAGTGTAGGGCATTTGTTTAAGGCCAGTAATCCTCTTTGTGAAGTACTTCTGTTGCCTTTCCAGCTACTGCAGATGTCTTGTGAGGTACATTCCAAAAGGGGCATTGTACTCTATAATGGGTCTAATGAGTGTCGAGTAGAGGGGAACAATGACCTCTTTTTACCTGGATGAGAACCCTTTTATGATGAGGTGTGCCACGTAGAAGGACTTCTTGACTACTGTGGCGATGTGACTATCAAAGGAGAGACTACTGTCCACCTGGGTCCCAAGGTATTTTATCACACATTTGGTGTTAAGTAGATTGCGGCCTATGTGGTAGTTCATGGGTACAGAGGTTTTACCAAAGGGGATGACACTGCACTTTTTGGCATTGAGCTTGAGGCCATGGCTCTGACACCAGGCATCTGTCTCAGCGAGGCCCTTCTGCAGGATGTCCACATCATTTGGGGATTTGACTATGGCTCCTAGTTTGCAGTCATCTGTGAACTTCACTAGCCAGAGGTCTTCTGTTTAAAGCCTGTACTTCAGATAAGTAGATACCAAACAGGAGAGGTCCCAGGACTGAACCCTGTGGTACTCCACTTATCACTGTTTTAAGGTCAGATTTGGAGTCTGCAACTTTTACAGTGTGGGTTCTGTCAGTGAGCCAGTTGGCAACCCATCTTGTGATGTAGGGATTTATACCGAGTTTAGTGAGTTTAGCTTTAATTCCAGAATGGGGGATGGTGTTGAAAGCCTTGGCGAGGTCAAGATAGGCTCAGGCTAATAGGTCGATAGTTCCTGGGATCAGTGGTGGCTCCCCCTTTGTGGAGTGGGATAACTGTTGCTGCATGCCATTCAGTGGGCACAAAGCCTGATGCAAGGCTATTATTGAACATGGTGCTCAAGTGGGGAGCCAGTTCGTTCTGAAGTTTGTGTAAAACGCAGCCTGGGATGTTGTCCGATCCCATGGATGCTGTGTTTTTGGCTTTAGAGAGTGCAGCTTTTACCTGCATAGTTGTGATTACAGGGACTCTGCATTCTTCCTGTATAGATATGGGCCCTTTAGGGGGTGAGGAGGGGGTAAAGTTAGCACTGAACCTATCTGCCAGGATGTTGGCAATATCAGTTGGTTCTGTAATTTTCATGCCATTGTACTGTAACACAGAGCAGATCTGCATGTTGCCATCGAGATCCTTGACATAGCTATAGAATGCTTTGTGGTTGTCCTTAGAATTAGTGGTGATTTTGTTTTCGTAGCTAACTTTGGAGGATCTAATAAGGGATCTCAGCCTCTTACTGAGGCTGACCAGGGAGCTCCTCCACTCATGGAATTTTACTCTCTTTTGCAACAATTTCTTCCTTCTGTTGTACAGTTTGTTTATGGTAGGGGACCACCAGATTGGCTTTCTTTTTTTGGCGGATAACGTCTTGGTTCTATTTGGGATAGCATGATACATGCACTCGTGTTAGTGCTTATAGAGTGCATTTGTGTAGGATTCAGCAGTTGTAACTGTATTGTCCATCTGCATGGGTGTCATGAAGTTCACCACTTCTGTCTTAAGAAACATGAAGTTGGCTTTGGAGAAATATTTTACCATGGTTTCCTTGATGTGGGGTGGGGGCGGGATGTGGATATCAAGGGCAATTAGCTTATGGTTGGATCGGACCAACGAGGAGTTGACTTCAGGTGTGGAATACCGGTCACTCATGTTGGTTATGACTAGGTCTAGGATTTTGTTGCCCCTGGTGGGGGTGTGGATAAGTTGATCAAGGGCATTGGAGTTTATGAATTCCAGAAAGTGTTGAGCTAAGCAGCTGGTGCATGAGTAGTTTTCCCAGTTAATGGTGGGGTAGTTGAAGTCACCCATTATTAGGGTGTTTGGTTGAACCCTACTATTTTCCAGTACATCAAGAAAAGAGGAGTGGGAATCCTGGGGCATGGTGGGGGATCTGTAGCAAGCTACAATTTGGATTGCAGTTTTGCCCAGAGTTAGTTGCACTTGGATAACCTCGGATGCATTATGTTGAGCAACTAGCCTGGAGTTGTGGATAACCTTAATGAATATGGACACACTTCTGCCTTTGGTGTTTCGGTCCAGGTTACGTGGTAAAAACGTGTGGTATGAGTTATAGCCTGGTAGTGCAGGGGTGCTCTCTGGAGCCTTGAACTAGGTCTCAGTCACTGCACAGATATCGATGTTCTCCATTTTAAGGAGTGCCTCGAGTGAGTGCATTTTGAGATTTAGACTTCTAGCATTGAGTAGCATTACCCTCAGTTTTTGCTTGCCTGTTCCTGTTAGTGGTGAATTTGTCATTCCTTCCTAAAAAAGGCAGTATAGGGGCGGCAAGAGCCTTAGCCAGTATCCAGAATCCCAGGGGTGACAGGTGCAAGCCATCTGTGACAAAGCACTGTGGTCTGTCGACCATGTCATCCCAAGCGGACAGATACTGGATCCCCTTAGAATGACACCAGAAGCTTAGCCAATTGTTGAAGTCAATCATTTTGTCCTTGTACTGTGGTATCATTCTGGGTGATGGCAGAATGGTAGTCAGGGCTAGGGTCATACCTGCCTGGGCTACAAGATCAGAGAGCTCTTCCAAGTCTCTTTTCATGTACTCCAGGGAGCTACGTCTCAGGTCATTCACACCAACATGGACAATGACAGAGTCATATTTGTACTTGCTGTGGAGTGACCTGAGTGCGTGGGTTATGTGGCAGATCCTGGCACCTGACAGGCAGCTGACAGTAACCTTCTCCTTGTTTAGCCTGGTGAGTGGGACATCAGTGTGCCTGACTATAGAGTCACCTATGACTAGTGTGTTGGGTACATTGTTTTGCCTTATTGGCTGTGGTTGAGTAGCACACTGAGTCTGTGGGCTATGTGTCATTTGGGTTGTGTTGGTGGATGGAGGTTGCTTGCGTTTCTGCTTTGGAATTCTCTGATTAAACAGATTATTATTGAGAGCCTCCGCAAATGTTTTTGTGTTACTATATGTGGATTTTGGTGGTATAGAATTAGTGAGACTATGTGATGAGTGTGGTGTGGTGCAAATGTTTACCGTCTCCTCTTGACTGTCAAGTTCAGTCTTGGTTGGAGAGAGCTTTACCTCCAGTTTGGCTAGATAAGTGCATCTCTCACAGGTTGTAGTGTTGGGTGGTAGGAGAAGAGGGTTGTCTGTGTACATGAGGCAATTTCTACATTGCCTCAAGATGCCCAGATTCATCAGATAGACAGGGGAGAACACTGGGAGCTGACCCTTGGACATGCCTGAATAAAAAAATGTTTTCCTCTAGATAAGTGAAGAAAGTTAGTACAAGAGCTGTTTTTCTCTAAGCAAGTGAGAAAAGTAAGTACAAAAACTGTTTTCCTTTAGGTAATGAGGAAGGTTGAGTGCTATAGTAATTAGTAGCTTATTTAGTGTTTACAAGTTCTGAACAAGTGCTGAGCACGAATAAGCAAATTTAAGTGCTAAAACTAAGAATCTGTATCTGCACTAGACGAGTTACAGGACAGAAACAAGTGCAAATGCAGGCTTTCAAATCAGAAAGTTCAGAGAGATGGAAAAGATTGCCCAAATGGCCATAACTACAGTTTCTGGGCCAGAACCACTCCTTTTGTGGTAGACAGGTTACCTAGTGCTTACTACTCCCACTAATAAGCTAGAAGGCTTCCCTCCAACACAGAAAGGCATGGGGGGCTCAGAAGCTTACATACAGTCCTGGATACAGCAAATCTGTATCTGGAACACTAGTTACAGGAAAGGTAGGAAACAGGCTTACATTAATTTTTTTTTTTTTTTTTACAGAAAAGTAGTTAAAACAGCATCATAACATAATGTATAAGATGATATCTTATACATTATTATTATTATTATTATTATTATTATTATTATTATTATCATTATTATTATATAAAAGTTGTATGCACTATTAATGTTCTAATTGTTACAGCTCCCATGATCCAAATAGTAGGTGAAAATAATGATTGTACCAGTCAACCTATCCAGTTAATAAGTAAATAAATTCATATCGATGATAATAGTAATAATACTACATCCACTGAATCTGCAGAGCACCTCACTGAATCTCTTCAAGAAGAATCTCGATAGGTGGATGGGGGATCGTAGGTTTGTCCCAGGGATTACTCCCGTGTCACTATTAGACAGAGGCACAGTAAACTAAACCTTAAAAAGGGCACAGTATACTCAAATCAAAGGGTGGCGTAAGCCATACAGAATCGGGCTAGGCTTATAATTGCCCCAGGGCAGATAGCCTAGTATGAACCTATGAACCTATGAACCTATGCATAGTATACTAAATATGTAATTATTCACAAAGTAGAACATACATAAACTGCTATAACTCTGACATTTAATACAGTATGTAAACGTAGCTAGGTTTTACACTGTTATAGACTACTGTATACTGTTACTATGTAATTAAAATTGGGTTATGTAAACAAAACTGTTGGAAAAAAGTTACATGCTGTAAAAGGAGCTTTTCTCCCCGGGCCTCTGCTGAAAAAGGACATGTGCTGAGTCAGACTTTCCCGATAAACAAATGTAAGATAAATAAATTACATTGTTCCACATAGTCATTTATATCATCCTCTTCATGTTTAGTCCATGTGCCATTCCTTTTTTATTTCATTGTCACACCCCAGCACAAGTACCCCTAGTAACAGCTATGACATGCTGCTCATGGCATAATAACTACAACATGATAATGTTGCATATAAGCCTGCTTATGGCCACAAGCCATTTTCTGTCCATCTAAGTACCTGTTACGATGGTGATTTCTGTGTCATGTACTTCCCAAACTGCATGCAGACTAACTGTGAAACTATATGGCATCATTTTCTGCAAATAGCATAGACAACAATATGATAATAATAATACATTCATATCTATATCTGCAGTCTGCTATATCTCTGGGTGTCAATGAGTCTAATAGATCTGTATGAGGTGAATATCCTAATATGTCTCATGGGAAGGGATTCTTCTCTCTATGTATGGCTTCATTATCCGGAATGGAGAATGGCTGTTTTGTAGTTGAACCCCATTGTAATCATTTTGCTTTGCCCTAGGATAAGATCAGTAGGAAAAGTGCAGATCTATCATCCACGAGAAATGGACTTTTGTCCTTGGGATATAAATGCTGCAAGACTTATGTCAATAAATGTCACAATGGAGTTCTATGTTTTTTTTCCCTCTTGATTACTACTGTATAATTGTGTAATGTGTTTGTTTAGTGAATGATATAAGGCAGAAAAGGATTTGTTTACTTAAATCCACATTGTTCAGTGTTGACAAATAGATCTAATGGTTCTTATTTGGAATGTTGTGAATTGTTTTTAAATTCATTTGAGTAGTATATAGAAAGTGTGCACTTTTGTTCCAGGAGCTTCCTAAATATGGACTCAGTAAGTGTGTTTTAGGTTTATTAAGGTGTTGGCATCATCCCATTGTGTAGTGATTTATTCTAAGTTTTTTTTTCTGCAAGTGAGAGATTCCCAATTTTTGCTTTGTATCTGTATTGATATGTTTTGAAGAGTGAGGCAGAAAAAGATCATATGAGGATCTTGCAAGCTTTGGGCTGCCTACTCTTTAGGGCACAGGATATGATATGATTATTCTTTTTCATTGTTGTTCTTGTTTTATTGTAAAAAATGAAGTATAGTAGATAAAATTTCCATTATAGCAGGATAGTGTTCACAACTGTGTTGCTGAATGAGGAGATAATTTTCTTCACAGCTGCAAGGTAAGAAACATTTATCATAGTGGTATCCTCACGCATTCCCTAGGCTCTTCTCCAAAGGTGGTAGCATGTCGGTTGCTGTTTTTTTTTTTTCAAGTGGGCAGAGAAGGATGCCTCTGAGGGCATCTTTAGCTGTATTAGTTATTTTGATTACCACTCTGCTAGGAATAAACCTAGAATATTAAACCTCTCAAAACTGTGTTCAGGGTTTTTTTTCGTAAATCATATTAGTGGATGGATGCATAATTCAAGGAACACACTACACTATGTTTTACCCATTACTCCCTTGAGGCAAAACATTTCACCATTGATAGATTCTGTTGATGAAACAGATAGAGGCTTGAGATATTTTACCGGCGTTTTTGTTAGATCATGTATCACTTTTTTCAAGTTAATTCCAAAGGAAAAAAGACATCATGTTTATGATATCTGTAAGATGTTGTAAAATACCTAAAACTTTGAAAAAGACTCAACCTGTGTCATGAAAGTATATTAGATGGTTCCATTAGAGAGAATTGTTCAGTTCTGTGGGTTGTGTTGAAGGGGCATTTGAATTTATGATTCAGGATGACTAAAACTAGCAAGATCAAACAATAAGAATGGGATATCTCAGTAACAGAATTGGCTGCTTATTTTAGAAATCGAAGATCTGCTGATAAGGAAACCAAGATTTATTTGCAGCAGTTCCACTGAAACTATACAATGTTGTGAACTGGGTAGGAAAAAAATGCAATGTTATGATTAAAAATTAATTCAGCGGCCTTAATGGTATCACCAACATATGTTTGGGAGGATATAGGCAAGTTTATGGCCAGGGTGTGATTTTAAGTTGCTTTCGGGATAGTTTACAACACATTCATAAGAATTTTATTGAAGAGATGAAAAAGAAGCCTGTAGACTTTTGCATTGCTTACATTGCTTTATTCTTACAGAAGAAGATAGGGAGCAATTTATTACACTTATTAGGGAAGAAGGTGTGAGAGTTCATCTCCAGGCCTCAGGGACTGATGTCCTCACTAGTGCAGCTTAATAAAACATGGACACAATCATGCATGGGAGACCTTAAAGTTGTACATAAACAGATTGAGGAGAGTATAATTGTACCATATTCTTGGAAAAACACTGCTGCTTCACTAGTTCCATAATCAGGAAAGCTGAATGAGAAAATCTGGTCTTATTGGTCAGTTACACTCTTCACTGTAGACTACAAAATTCATATGTGTATTTAAGCTACTAGGCTACAGAAAGTAATAGGAAAATTTGTTCACCCCGATCAATATGGTTTGTCACTGAGAGAAAAGCAAATAGTGAGGTGAGGGCTCTGTTTTTGGGAGACATGTCATCAACAGAAGTGTCCTAAAGTCTTGTTTGTAAGACTTGGTAAATCTTTTGTTAAGTTGTGATTAGACTATTTATTTACAGTTTTGGAAGAATTTGGCTTTTCTGTTCAGTGGAATAAGATTCTTTGCTATTTGTACATGGAAGCAACAATGGAAATCAAGAATAGAAAACTTATTTCAGGCCTGATAAATATATTTCAGGGCATACAAAGGTGTTCCTTCTCACTGCTCCTGTTTGTTATTGCAATGAAATCCTGGATGCAAGCCTTTAGGTAATGCCCAAGTATAGAAGTCAAAGTAGTGGGGAATGGAGATCATAATGCCAACCTGTTTGCTAATTACTTATTTATATTTTTGAATCATTCATATTATTCTTTTCCAGTATTATGGGATCTTTTAGGAATGTTTCGGGAAGGTTGCTGTCTACAAGTTTTCTAAAGATAAGACAGCAGTGCTGGTGATAAATCATACTCTATCAGCATATATTGGCAGTTATTTGTCTTTTGGTTAGACGCTAAGCACCTGAGATATGTGGTGTTAATTTAACCTGGTCAATCATAGATGCTGCAAGAATAAATTAATGGTATCTGGTACTGGAGACTAGGCTATTCTTTGAGAAGTGGGACCAGTGGAATTTACCTACTGGGCAGCATGTGTTGATAGTCAGGATAACCATAGTCCTAATGGCTGTATGTCATAAATGTCATAGGGCTAGTACTCTCCAAGCAAGTTATGTGTATTTGGAAAACAATACTTCTTAAACTTCTTTGGCAATGAGTAAAAGCCCAAGCATGAAAAAAATTATCACTGAGTTTTGGTCCACATGGGTTGGCTAGATTTGATGCATGTGGCAAACTATGCTGTGGTGATAAATTCATCAGCCTGGTTTCTGTGGCAGGATACCATGGTGGAAATGTCAAGGAAAAATGATAGAGGTTGAGTTGATTAGTGTGTGGCAAAGTAAGGGAAGAGTTAGTGAGGGAGACGCTGCAGGTAGAGAATATACTACAGACAAATAAGAAGCAGCCAGGTGGCTGAGTGGCTACACAGGAAAGTTAGGCTTATTTCCAAATTCCTAGTTATCGGATTAATTTATTGAAGTAAGATACTGGAGTTTAACAGAGGTGTGGGACTTTGGAATCACTTAAGTCTATGGAGAGGTTTTCAGCTCTCTTGACTGCAGAGGACATATTTTTTCATGAACCAGTGGACAAATTTAAGATCCTTCAACATGAATTTTATAAATGTCCTCAGCTGCAGCATTTCATTTTTCATGAGTCTTGGAGTGGTCTATTTCCAGTGAGATGGTAGTTAGTCTAGAGGATTTTTCTAGGTAAAAACCCCCATTCCTTCAATGCATAAGCATACATTTGCAAAACTAGCAAACATAACAGTAATTGATATAAGCCATGATCAATGAGCTACAAATCTAATCGTACCCTTCTGGATGAACGTTACATCTGTTGCAAGCATTCGCTCTCTTCCTCACACACACACACACACACACACACACACACACACACACACACACACACACACACACAGAGGAGCACAAGCACATACAAACTTAGGATGGCACATGAGCATATTAGATGGACCAAGTGGTGTTTACCTACTTCAAAATCATTATTTTAAATCTATTTCCTACACTGTACCACCATGCAGGTACAAAATGATCTTTGCAAAGGAATTAAACAGTCTAGAATCACAGCTCACCTTTAAATCTATGTAATATTTGCATATATTGTCAGGTCACAGTACAATATTTACTCAAAAGGTGTGAGAAGGCTCAACTGCACTAAAGTTGAGAACGTTTAAATATTTACAATAATTTTAATGTCTGAACTCATATACTTGTTCAAAGACATTACACCATGAAATGTTCAAGAAGGCAAACATTTTTTTCTCACAAGCTAAGTTTTAAGGTGAAGGAGTAAAGCTCAGTCTGTGTACATATTCTGAATTGCCTGGCACGGAAGAGCATTTTTTAAACATATCATTTAATTCAAGACTGAACAGAGTGCTCAAAAAAGTATATATTATTAAACTATATGATTTCATGCAGAGAGCAGTGGTGACCTACTTATACGGCAGGACTTCTGATGTACTTGTACACCATTTTATGTAACCTTAAGAATATCTGCATATCTTAACAATAAACAGTAACATAAAGCATACACAGACCAAAGATAGTGTAACTCCACTGTGTAGTTAACCTAGAATGCAGCATTCACAGCCATTCCCTGAAGAAAACAACATTTCAAAATAAACTGACTAATGCTGTTTTTACTGATTATGCCTATACCTACAGATTATTTAACAAGTATTAAAGAAACAGGCCTACATACTATGTCAAACCATGCTAACATCATTATAATCCCCCCACCCCCCAATACTTATTTGCTTGGCCCTTGTCTTGGCTCGGATTCTTCCAAAACTGCTAGGTTGAAAAGTCATATTACAGCTAATGCCATAGTCATATTTGTCTGCTGGATGGAACTTTGACCCACAAAGCAGCATTTAACAGTGCTGTTTAATGCCAGTTGCATGGATGGTCAAAATCAGAAAAAGCAATGCTGTATCCATGACTTTGAGGACTGAAGCAGCAACACAGATTCATGACTGATATCATATTCCTGAGTAACCGGTGACTAGAATAAGCATAACCAGAAGATGGCACATTGGCAAGGAACAGAGAAATGACTACCATGCAAATTTATCTTCAATAATGCAGCTATACATATAACAGTGTGGAAATGCCAGGATATCCAGGTGACAAGCATACTGGAATACCTAGCTACTATAAGTGAGTAGTATCACATAGTAGGCCATGGCAAAACAACTGGACACCTTCTAGCACAACCAGGTGAAAATCTTTCAGGTGTGAGAAAGGCCAGTGGCAATCAAAAGGTTTTACTACATATATTTTCAAATATGGAGGTAAATCACATAATGACCAAGCTTGGGTATCTATTAAATCCTTGGAAAAAGTGTAAAACTGTTTGAAATAAATGGGCAGCATGCTATGTTATAAGTGGATTACAGGGCATTGTTGCTTCACAACAAGCACTCACTGAAACATTATAGAACAACACCATCCTAAGGGCACTTCACATATAGGCAGTGGTCACAGAACTGATACATAGCAGAAGGGCACAAACTATCAAAATAATTGCTTCACTGTTTTAGAACATTCAAATATCACAAAAAGTCATTTTCCCTATTCCTCTGCCTATGTAATAAATCATTTCCAAAGTCACACTATGCAAGGCTAAATGGAATACCTACTCTTCTAGAAAACCAAGCATTCTTTTTAATCAGAAGTAATACAACACCAGAGTTGGTGGGTCTATATCATTTAATCGAAAGCTTAATTGAGCAAATCGCTATTTTTCAAGCCCAATTAAGCGAAGGCCCAATTAAGTGAACAATAGTTTAAGCGAAAGCTTTCTTAGGGAAAAGTAATTGCCCACCCACTGACCATAACAAGCAAAACAAAATTTAAAACTCTGAAAATGTGAACATCCCCAACTAAATATACCAACTACAAGATTGCACTACAGTGTTGAAAAGGGCAAATTCCCAGTGATGGACAACCACATCCTTTCCCTGGGAAAAAATGTGCTTAAATAATCGTTCATTTGAGTTTTCAAGTCACTTCAACAAAAAGTGATTCACTCAATTAAGCTTTTGATTAACTGATATAGACCTGAATTAGTATATTAAATTAATGGGTCTGTAGTGGAAAGGTCCCACTGTTGGGAATGTAGTTCCCCCAAAAACCAGATGTACCTTTCTTTAACATTTTTGTCCTATGGTAGCTGTAAATAACTATATTTATGATAGTTATACATCAATTTCGTTAATATATTAACATGAATATCTTCAATTCTAAATTGCTGAAGTACTTATTATAAAGTGTAATTATATATATATATATATATATATATATATATATATATATATAGATATATATGGGATATGTACAGATCCCCGACGGCACTTTCTGCCAAAGCAGAAATCACCAAACATACATAACCGAAAGTGCTGTTCACCGAAGCAGCACTTTCGGTTATGTATACTGGTTGTGCCGGTCGCACTATGGTGCAGTTAAGGGAGAATTCCCTTTTCCCCACTATAGTGCGACCTCGGAGTGAGAATATAAAAGTAGGGGGGATGCCCCCCACACGGGGGTGCAGTGGGGCTTCCCCCCCTGCATAAAAGAAGATTTATAGTTTTTTGTTTTTTTTTTCGAATGCACTTTAACAAAAGCGCTTTTTTGATGAAAGCGCTTTCATTGAAGTGCGTTCAGTTATTGTGGATTCGGACTACTGAACTTTCGTTCAATAGTCCTAGATTATATATATATATATATATATATATATATATATATATGTAAAAGTATGCTTCCTAAAAGTTTTTGTTTCTTTTAATATGCAGAAATTGTAACATAAGCATTACTTATGAGTGCCTTTTGTTTTACTAATTTGAATGATTTGCCTAAATGAGGATCTCAGTAAGTCTAATAGTTAATCAATTATTAATATCCCAGTTTAAAATGGGAATCAATAAGTCGTGGCTAGCTCCCGTGTCCAAGCCTGTATCTGCTTACTGTAGATCATCCTTAGAAGTATGTAACACTTATTTATTTATTTATTAGGCTAACAATCCTTTTCAGTTAGCTTTGTAGCATTATTAATGCCCTGTAAGTTGTCCTTAAAAGGATGTGGGTACTGTGTGGCAATAATATAGGTTTAAATACGCAGTTTAGTGAACCAAAAATCCATCCATAAAAGGGCTTGTTATAGTCACCTTTAAGTGATTCCTTTCCGTTCTCAAAAAGTAGAAGTCAGAAGTAGTTCTTCTTAGTGGATTTATTGGCAGATGAGCACTGTGTGTCGAAGAAACTCACTCTAGAAGTATCAACATGTAGAATGAAGTAGCTCTGGAAACCTGTATGTCTGAGTAAAATATAAGTATATATTTTAAGAAACAAAGAAGTACCAAAGAAATATGGAAAGTTTTGAAGTTACAGATTTGAATAATGTATTTATTTTAATTGTAATTAATCATTATGATATGGACTGTAATTGTGTATTTATTAGATACCCTGTTACTGCACTATAGGCATTACATAATTGCTTGGAAGTGTGCAGTCACAAAGAAAGTAGGATACCATAAATTAATTAATGATGGGGTGAAGAATATGGATTACAGTAGAAAGGGGTGGGTGTTTAAGGTGTGCAGGGTATTGGCCTACAATGTACCTTGGAAATTTATAGGCAGAAGCATGTGACAGGCTTTGCATTACATCGTTTTCTTTCAATATCCTTATGTATTACTTGAAGAAGATCTGTTTGCTAATGGCATGGTTATTTGATAAGGAAAATATAAAAGAAGATGCAGAAAGGAAGATAAGAAATTTCACAATACCAAGATGAACTGTCTAAATACAGCAGCTTTAATGCAATGCAGAAGATAAAAATAATGAGTGGAGAAGCATAAACCCGGGAGTAAGTATGCAACTGAGGTGGAGAAGGAGATGCAAAAGCAAACGGAGTAGGAAGAGATCTGGCATAGTCATCAATGGGAAGATAGAAGATGGCATGTTTAAAAATTTATAGAATGCACCATCGCTATACTCTTGGGTTCTTGCTGAAATTTGCTTCAGTCAGTCTCCAGAATAAGTGAACTGTAAGTGCAAATATGGGGAATGTATACCAAGTCCAAATCTGTGGTACCTCAGATTATATCCCACATTCTGTGGTACAGCACCCTCAGAGGTAATATAGGAGGGGTGGGGAGGCACACCGACACACACACACACACACACACACATATCAGGGGATGTAGTGGGGCAAAGGCCCTGCAAAAAATGCTTTGCTTTGATTACAGTAAGTTGCAAAAATTGTTGTATTTCTTGGGCAATCACATTTTATTTTTTTCTTTTCTTGCTCAGTCTGACTTTACTTGATAAGATGCTAAAAATATGAAGTTATTGTCCTCCTTCATAAATAGATTGCCAGACTCTTTCAGACTATCTCTACCAAAACAGATAGGATTGAGGCAGCCAGAGCAGGCAGCAAAGAATGGTGCATGATCTGCATCAGTAACCATATAAAGAGGGACTTATAGGTGCTTTACATATGCAGTCTTGAGGAAGTTAGACAGACAAGGACATGTTATGAATATTTCAAGTAACTTATAGAATCCATAGAGTCCAAGTGAGTACTATATTTAAACCATAGCCCTATGAGAACAAGAAGATGCAATCTTAGGATACAGACTGGGCAGAGTAGAGGAGATACAAGTAAATACTATTACATAAAAAGTGTGAGAGTAATTTCAACATAATTTCTAAAAAAGTTAGTATTAAGCAGTACTGTCAAAAAGATTAACTGAATTCCAGAATTTTGTGATGTCTGTAAGGTCATCTTTTCAGTAAGTTGCGGGAGGTGGGGATATAAGCTATTAGGTATTTACACAAATGACAAGGCAGAGTCAAAAGGAAAACTGAAACAAGTATGAGAGAGAACATAGGGAAAAATAGAAGAGTGACTTGGAAAAAAGTAAAAGATACCAAGGGTTTTTATGTAGATAAGGTACAAGATCCAGGTCAGGTGCCTCAAAGACTATTAAAATGAGTAGCAGTGGTACACAGTGAAACATAAACAGGACTTTGTCACCACCCCTTACCAACTAACATAGTGCCAGAAGACACGACCTTGGTGACAATAGTTAAATTGCATAAAGGTTGGTTAAGTCATGAACCAGTTTAATGCAGGCCTGCTTAGCTATATTCCATTCTGGGGAATGTCATGAAAAATAATCTGTGTGGAAGGCTGGAAGAATTGCTGAATGCTAATCATATGGGTGTGGGTAGACAGCATAATGTTATGTAGCAGATCTTTTCTAGTACCAGGACAATACAAAGTATCTATAAGCTTCCTTTTTGTGTGCATTTTATGCTCATCACATGTCCTGAAAATGAAATATCATGGGCTACAGCCAAAAGCAATTTATGGCAGGCCGTTGGCACTACAAGACCAGCTGCTGCTCCACTTCTCCATGTAGCTTCTCCCTTCACAAATCCAGTCTTTTTATAATAACCCATTGACCTGTTAACTCAGTATATAGACTTCCATTCATTTGAGAATGGGAAGTCTCCTTTGTTACTTCCCTCAAGTTAAGTAAGGTGGTATCTGAGAGTTGTGTGTGTCTCAGCTCATTTACTATCATGATCCTTGCCAGTTCCATTTCCAAAGGAAGACCAGAACCTTTTGACTTCTGTAGCTTCAATTTGGGCTTCCTGATACTACTTAGCTTTCCTCTGAAGTTCCCAGATCACCAGCCTGTGTTAGAGGTGTGTATAATGACTCCATCAATCTGTGATGTCATTCTCACATGCTTCCTTCCTTGCATGACAGTGTACTGCATGTACACAGGGCACTGTATAACTAAATAAATTTCTTACTAAAACATCTGCAGGAATATCATTAAGATGAATAAGCTCTGACATATGTTTGTTCTCTGCCCCTTCCCAGTCCATTAAATTCTACCCAGTTGTAGTTGATGAGCTGTTCCTCCCACAGCATTAACTGAAGTAGACTGCTGAAACAGGAAATGATCTATTCTAACACCTGCATGTTAGAAATATCTATGACTTAAGCAGTATCTCATTTCCGCAATGCTTTCTTTTACATCCACAAGGACAGGATACTGGTGATTAGAGTAGACTGGAACATATGTCTTAAGACAGACAACAGTACAGTGGTCCTCTCAAAACAAATAGGCAGGAATATAATATTTTAAAGTATCTGCTAATGCATTTGTCTGTAGGTGAACATAAGTTGGATCAACACTTACTCATCCCTTTTCCAAACGTATTGTTTTAGGTTCAAATCAAGTTAAAAATTAAAACATCAAGGACCCAAAAAGTCAGGACTGGTAAGGCCTCCTACTACAAGAGACCAGTCACCAGTGGAGTCTCAGGGATAAATTCTGGGCCTGATTCTGTTTGGCATCTACTTCTTAGAAGTCAAAGCTAATATCAATGGCCTCTAGCTAACACATTCTGCAGGTGGCTGTAAATTCAGAGCTATCATAGGTTCCCCAAATTATATTAACATCCTGCAAGAGCACCTAAGACAGACAAATGACTGATGCCAAAGCCATGGTTTAAAATTAAATGCCAAGAAGTACATTATAGTGCTCTTTGGGAAAATGTCCACACAAGTCAAGTACTCCATCAATAAAACACTCCTAAGATTTGAACTGGTAATTAGGGATCTGGAAGTATATACAGACAGTAATTTGGCCATTGACCAACATTTAGCCAAGATAATAAGAAAGTCATTCTATATTGCTCAACTTATAAGTAAGGGTATGGCATATAGGTCCAAAAATGTTATAGAACCACTTTACTCAGCCTTTATCAGACCCATCATTGAGTAAAATGGGGTTAGTCAGTAAAAGAATCCAGGGTATTAACACCTTGTCCTATACAGATTGCCTTAAGGTTATGTCTCTATACTTAGTCTCCTACAGGTTACTGACAGACAATCCATGCCTGGCATGTAAGGCACCCTCATACCCAGCCGTGATGGCTCTTTTGCACATCCACAAAGCGAACAGCATTAGAAACACTTTGGATTTTACCTTTTCCTGCAATGTAAATAAAACATGCTGATAAGACCAGTATGTGTCTAAAAGGATCCACATTGTATGTAATAGGCTCCCCCATCCATATGAGTTAAATCTTGATCCTATTGAAATGTAACCTTGACCATCAGATGGGATGTAATGAGTTATCTCATTACATCCAAGTGATGCCTCCAGGTGCATCTGCAGTTAACTCCTACTGACACCTCTAGGTGTCAAATATTGCATGTTCATATTTCCATCAATAATTCCTAAACCATGCTATGTACAAGGTTCATAGGTTCATAGGTAGGTACTAGGCTATTGGCCCAATGGCCTATGCAAGCCTAGCCAACAAGGTTCCCTGGATTACGCCACCCAAGAAAGTTATTTTCCTGTGCCACTGATGAGCAGAGACACAGAAGTGATCCCCGGGGTGTATTTCCTATTTCCCATCCACTCATCAAGATTTTTCTTGAAGAGTGCTAATGAAGAACTTTGCTTGACATAGATGGGTAGCCTGTTCCAGAGTATGGGAAGTCTCTGGGATAGGAATCTATCCCTCCAGCATGTGCTGTTTATTGTGGTGACAAGGTTTAGGTCCCTAGAGTGTATAGCTCGGAGGGATTGGGATTTCTTTAGGTGTAGCATGTCCAACAGCTCTGGGTTTGACATAGCTTTATATGTTAGACAGAGATCACCTCTGAGTAGGCGATATGCTACAGAGTAATGCTGGAGTTTTTTGAGGCGGTCAGTGTAGGGCATTTGTTTGAGTCCAGTAATCCTCTTTGTGAGGTATTTCTCTGGCCTTTCCAGCTGCTGCAGATGTCTTGTGAGGTACATTCCAAAAGGGGCGTTGTACTCTATAATGGGTCTAATGAGTGATGAGTAGAGGGGAACAATGACCTCTTTTTTCCTGGACGAGAACCCTTTTATGATGAGGTGTGCCACATAGAAGGACTTCCTGACTACTGTGGCGATGTGACTATCAAAGGAGAGACTACTGTCCACCTGGGTCCCAAGGTCTCTTATCACGCATTCAGTGTTAAGTAGATTGCTGCCTATGTGGCAGTTCATGGGTACAGAGTTTTTACCAAAGGGGATGACACTGCACTTTTTGGCATTGAGCTTGAGGCCATGGCTCTGACACCAGGCATCTGTCTCAATGAGGCCCTTCTGTAGGATTTTCACATCATTTGGGGACTTGACTATGGCTCCTAGTTTGCAGTCATCTGCGAACTTCATTAGCCAGAGGCCTTCTGTGTTAGCCTGTACTTCAGAGAAGTAGATACCAAACAGGAACAGTCCCAGGACGGAACCCTGTGGTGCTCCACTTGTCACTGGTTTGAGGTCAGATTTGGAGTCTGCACCTTTTACAGTGTGAGTTCTGTCAGTGAGCCAGTTGGCAACCCATCTTGTGACGTAGGGATGTATGCCTAGTTTATTGAGTTTAGCTATAATTCCAGAATGGGAGATGGTGTTGAAAGCCTTGGCGAGGTCAAGATAGGCTGTGTGAACCACTTTACCCTCATCTCCAGCTTTGGTGACTGCCTCAAAGAAGTCGATCAGGTTCAGGAGGCATGATCTGCCTTTCACAAACCCGAACTGGGTGGGATCCAGAGTTTGGAGGTTACCAATGTCTTTGTTTATGAGTTCCATGATGATATGTTCCATGGCTTTGCAGACCAGGCTCATCATGCTAATAGGTCTATAGTTCCCAGGATCAGTGGTGGCTCCCCCTTTGTGGAGTGGGATAACTGTTGCTGTGCACCATTCAGTGGGCACAAAGCCTGATGCGAGGCTATTATTGAACATGGTGCTTAAGCGAGGAGCCAGTTCATTCTGAAGTTTGTGTAAAACGCAGCCTGGGATGTTGTCCGGTCCCATGGATGCTGTGTTTTTGGCTTTAGAGAGTGCAGCTTTCACCTGCATAGTTGTGATTACAGGGACTCTGCATTCTTCCTGTATAGATATGGGCCCTTTAGGGGGTGATGGGGGGGGTAAAGTTAGCACTGAACCTATCTGCCAGGATGTTGGCAATATCAGTTGGTTCTGTAATTTTCATGCCTTTGTGCTGTAACTCAGAGCAGATCTGGGTGTTGCCATTGAGATTCTTGACATAGCTATAGAATGCTTTGTGGTTGTCCTTGGAATTAGTGGCAATTTTATTTTTGTAGCTAGCTTTGGAGGATCTTATAAGGGATCTCAGCTTCTTACTGAGGCTGACCAGGGAGCTCCTCCACTCATGGGATTTTACTCTCTTTTTCAACAGTTTCTTCCTTCTGTTGTACAGTTTGTTTATGGCAGGGGACCACCAGATTGGCTTCCTTTTTTTGGAGGATAGCGTCTTGGTTCTGTTTGGGATAGCACGATCCATACACTCATATAGGTGCTTATAGAACACATTTGTGTAGGATTCAGCAGTTGTAACTGTATTGTCCATCTGCATGGGTGTCATGAAGTTCACTACTTCTGTCTTAAGAAGCATGAAGTTGGCTTTGGAGAAATTTCTTACTGTGGTTTCCTTAATGGGGGTTGGGGGTGGGATGTGGATATCGAGGGTGATTAGCTTATGGTTGGATCGGACCAACTAGGAGTTGACTTCAGGTGTGGAACACCGGTCACTCATGTTGGTAATGACTAGGTCTAGGATATTGTTGCCCCTGGTGGGGGTGTGGATAAGTTGATCTAGGGCATTGGAGTTTATGAATTCCAGAAAGCATTGCGCTAAGGAGTTAGTACATGAGTAGTTTTCCCAGTTAATGGTGGTGTAGTTGAAATCGCTCATTATTAGGGTGTTTGGTTGAACCCTAATATTTTCCAGTACATCAATAAAAGAGGAGTGGGAATCCTGGGGCATGGTGGGGGATCTGTAGCAAGCTACAATTTGGATTGCAGTTTTGCCAAGAGTTAGTTGCACTTTGATAACCTCAGATGCATTATGCTGAGCAACTAGCCTGGAGGTGTGGATATCCTTAATGAATATGGACACACCCCCACCTTTGGTGTTTCGGTCCAGGTTAGATGGCCAAAAAGTGTGGTACCAGTTATAGCCTGGTAGTGCAGGGGTGCTCTCTGGAGCCTTGAACCAGGTCTCAGTCACTGCACAGATATCAATGTTCTCCATTTTAAGGAGTGCCTCGAGTGAGTGCATTTTGAAATTTAGACTTTTAGCATTGAGTAGCATTACCCTCAGTTTTTGCTTACCTGTTCCTGTTATGGTGGTGAATTTGTTACTTGAACCCTGCCTAAAAAAGGCACTATAGTGACAGCAAGAGCCTTAGCCAGTATCTGGAACCCTAGGGGCGACAGGTGCAGGCCATCTGTGGCAAAGCATCATGGTCTGTCGACCATGTCATCCCAAGCAGACAGATACTGGATCCCCTTTGAATGACACCAGAAGCTTAGCCAATTGTTGAAATCAATCATTTTGTCTTTGTACTGTGGTATCATTCTGGGCGATGGCAGAATGCTACTCAGGGCTAGGGTCATACCTGCCTGGGCTACAAGATCGCAGAGCTCTTCCATGTCTCTTTTCATGTAGTCCAGGGAGGTACATCTCAGGTCATTCACACCAACATGGACAATGACAGAGTCATATTTGTACTTGTTGTGGAGTGACCTGAGTGCGTGGGTTATGTGGCGGATCCTGGCACCCGACAGGCAGCTGACAGTAACCTTCTCCTTGTTTAGCCTGGTGAGTGGGACATCAGTGTGCCTGACTATAGAGTCACCTATGACTAGTGTGTTGTTTTCCCTTATTGGCTGTGTTTGAGTGGCACACTGAATCTGTGGGCTATGTGTCATTTGGGTTATGTTGGGAGATGGAGGTTGCTTGTGTTTCTGCTTTGGAGGTCTCTGTTGCTTAGGCAGATTATTATTGAGAGCCTCCGCGAATGTTTTTGAGTTTCTATGTGTGGATTTTGGTGGTGTAGACGTAGTGAGACTATTTGATGAGTGTGGTGTGGTGCAAATGTTTTAAAAGATTTCATCTTAAAGCTTACACAATAGCAAACTCAACAGGATCGATATGTCACCTCTGTCTAGTGCAGGTAAATATATATTAACTGTTGTTTTTATGATATTAATTTATATAGATATAATTTTCACTTTTCTAAATATTTCAACAAACAAGTAACACATACAGAACTCAGCCTCATATGAAAGCTCTTAGCTAGATGAATAAAATGCTGCTGACAGTGTGTGTGTGTAACTTGAGTTCTTGCTGAGATATTGTAAGTTCTTTACAAAATATTACAAATGTAATAGTTACTGTGTTTACTGTGACTTACTGTGACTTTTAAAATTCAGTTTAAGACCTAGAACCTAAAGAATTATACCAGTATAAAAATAGTTGGTGCTGAAGAGTTTGCCTTTATACTTCTTCCATAACCCCTATGGTTCCAGAGATATGAGCATTAGTTTGAAATGTGAGGACATAATTTGATTCTGTCAAAAGGCTTAAGCTCTGCACATTAGAAGTTACAGTGCAAACTTCCTGTGCTCCACTGGAGTGAATGAGAAAAACCCCTGGCCTGGCCCTCATGTCTCTAATGGACAGAGACAGTAAGAAAAATATTATCCAACTAACATACTCCCCCCCAAAAAAAAAACCTTAGCCACCTCCAAATTAACATACCCTTCTTAATAAACACCCAAGGTACATGTGGATACAATTGAGTTGGGATGCACACCTAGCCTTATAAAGGCCTTGGTGGTTATCAGTTTAGGATATACCTATGAATGGTTCACCAGGTTAAGTTTGTATAAAAATAGAATCTCTTACAACATTATAAATAAATTAATATTTTAATGAGGACGCCTTAATCAAAATTGATGTACAACTTTAATAAATCATAAAAAGTCCCTTATATCACACTGGGACTGAACTGTCAGGCAGATCAAATACTATTTTTAAGTCCAAAACAGCAAAAAACAAAATGTTCCTTTTTATCCACAAGTCCTTTATTGACATAATTCTTCCAAGAACCTTTGGTGTCTTCATGAGCATTGGAAAAACAGTTCCAAATTCTGTGTCCACTCTCTGGGGGAATCCAGAAAACTGAAGATAATCATTTGCAAATCTACATTGGTTTCCTTGGCATTTAATCACAGAGCAGAACTTGGTTGGATACCATTTTAAGGCAAACTTCCTTTCTCTGACTGCAAATGGATCTTTGTTTTGCCTCTGTGATGAGGATCCTAGAGATCAGCAGGAAACAATATCACTGTCATTAATTCATTTGGCAGAGTGTTGTTATACAGTAGTCCTATGTGATGTAGTCAAGTAAAGCTCTTGCAAAATCTGTCTGCAGCTGTCTTAGTTGGAAAGCTTAGATGAGACTGCTCAAGTATACTGAAGAAGGAAGACTGACTGAATGACCGTATAAGTCTCTGCAGTGTATATAACCCTGGTTAAAAAGGACTTGAAATTTTTTTGTCCTGTCTCTGCTGTGGATGATTCCAGCTGTTAGCACATAATTCTTTTTCCTTGTCAGGCTTTGGAGTGCAACATATTTCTCTCTATCTCCAAATATGACTTCAGACCAGTGACCAGCGGCGTACCACAGGGTTCAGTCCTGGGTACTCTCCTGTTTGGTATCTACTTTTCTGAAGTACAGCCTAACACAGAAGGTCTTTGGGTAACGAAGTTCGCAGATGACTGCAAGCTAGGAGTCATAATCAAACCTCCTAATGATGTGAACATCCTACAAAAGGGCCTCAATGAGACAAATGCCTGGTGTCAAAGCCATGGCCTCAAGCTCAATACCAAAAAGTGCATTGTCATCCCCTTTGATAAAAACTCTTTACCCATGAGCTACCACATAGGTGGCAGACTACTTAACTCCAAAAGTGTGATAATAGACCTTGGGACACAGGTGGACAGTAGTCTCTCCTTTGACAATCACATTGCCACAGAAGTCAGGAAATCATTCTATGTGGCACACCTCATCACAAAAGGTTTCTCATCCAGGGAAAAAAGAGGTCATTGTTCCCCTCTCATTATGGTTGGGTGGGTGGCCTAATGGTTAAGGTATTTGCCTTACAAACACAAGGTACAGGGCTTGAATCTCACAGGGGATAATTGGCTAGGCTTAAAATGGCTCACAAGGGCAGTTAGCCTAGTACTAACCTATAAACCTATAAACCTATAATCTACTCATCACTCAATAGACCCATTATAGAGTGCAACACCCCTTTTGGTATGTACCTCACAAGACATCTACAACAACTGGAAAAGACACATAAATACCTCACATAGAGGATTACTGGCCTCAGATAGATGCTCTACGCAGACCATCTCAAAAAATTCCAGCATTACTCCATCGCATATTGCTTGCTCAGAGGTGATCTCTACATAGCATACAAAGCTATGTCAAACCCAGAGCTGTTGGACATGTTCCACTTAAAGAAATCCCAATCCCTCTGAGCTACACAATCTAGGGACCTAAACCTTGTCACCACAATAAACAGAACATGCTGGAGGGATAGATTCTTGTCCCAGAGACTTCCCATACTCTGGAACAAACTACCTATCTATATAAAACAAAGCTCATCATTAGCACTCTTCAAGAAAAATCTTGATGATTGGATGGGAAATAGAAAATTCACCCCAGGGATCACCTCTGTGGCTCTGCTCAACAGGGGCACAGGAAAATAATTTTCTTGGGTTGCAAAAGCCAGGGTGCTTTTTTGGCTAGGCCTATATAGGCCCTAGGGTGAAAAGTAACTACCTATGAACCTATGATAAAAATATGTTTTGTGAGAGAGAATTTTTTTCTTTTACTTCACAGACATTAATCTTTCTTCCACCTCCTATGAGTTTATCACTCCTTTATGTGATGTCTTGACACATTACTAGCCCAGAGCATTGGCAGCCTCAGTGTTCCTTGGGCCATGGATTGTTTCCAAACCATGGGCCCCCTAGCCATATTTTCAGCACTATACACAAATGCATGAATCCTTTGATTCAACTTCCTGATTGCTTTACATTATAGTTCTTGTTAAATACAGCAACATATATAGAGTGTGTTTTAAATTTGTAGCTCTGAACATTTCTTCCAGTAAGAGGTGAAACAAAATGTAGGAATTAATTGCGGCAAAATAATCCATTTTCAGAATATTTCAGCCATAAAATATCACTCAAACTGCTGTTATTACAATCCACAAATATCCATACTCAACAATTACCGCCACTTTATTGACTGCAAACACATCACATGTCTGATGTTTATAAAAATTACCACAGTAATGTATTCCGATTTGATTTACACAAATGCACACTAGTACTGCAAAGACAGTCCTAAGAGCTTTTTAACTTTATCACCTCAGCAGGATCACTATTTCCTATCCTCAGACATCCCCACATCCAGCAATTATAACTATAATGTTGACTACATCCTTCTCAGATGTCAGTGTCAAAAAATGAATTAAGATAATAATCAGAGTCACATTCAAATTTATTTCACACAAACACAGAACAGGGAAAGTATTCCTTCTTAATTCAGATACACACATACACACACAAGTCCTGCAAAGCCATCTTAATGACTGTTTAAAAATATCCAGATAAGAACATAAGGTACTTTCATCCACAGGTAGACCCCCCCCACCCCCACCCCCCCACACACACACACACACAAACACCAGCAGTTATAACCACTTAATTGACAGTGTATGCCATTCATTGTTATGAAGATATAAACTAAATGTACTTTATTGATAGCGGCACTGCATGAAACTGTAGAAAAATTACTGTCATCACACCATAAGACCAAGCCATGTGTAGCACAGTTTAAGTAGAATAGTGTTTATAATATCATAAGAAATGTTAGCCATCTGACAGTATATGCGATGGGAATATACACAATCTTTGAAGAAGAAAAAAACATCTAAATAATTCCACACTAAAGAGAACTGTACTTGAAGAATAGATGGCCTGTGTTGCATTAAAAAGTGATGTGCTGATGATATCAGTTACGCAATAGGGAATGACTGACCAACAACAATAATAGTCATGTAATCTAGGAGGCCAATGATGTGTCCAACCCAAATTTCTAAATGCTCCAAAGCCCTGTCTAGCTAAGTAACTTGCCAATTGTCACAATGCCACATGGTATGTAAATGAAGGTGGACAGATTCAAAGCCTCACCCTTGCTCATTTAAAAGTCAGGCTTTAGTCCTCAGGACTAACTGCCAAAGTAAAAACTTTTAACTAAATATAGAAATTCTTTAAAATCTGATCATATAGAGAAGGCTGTATCACATTAATATGCAACAAGGACTATATAATGGATGCTGAAGTTCAGATGGTTCTGATCATCACAACAAGTATATGACTTGACAAATTTCAACCATTTTACAGTTGCTGGAGGCTGTAAAAAAATATTGTAAAACTTCATTACTAAAATGTTTAGTAAAAATATTTAGATTATTTTTACGTAAACCAGACCTAGTACTGAATTACTTAATTACTAAGTACAGTGAATAAAGTTAAAAAATTAAAGATAAATTAAATGTTGAAGCAGCTTTTGTTCAATAGCCCACAAGTGAAACTAAAATCAGAAATATTGCTAGATATAAAACTCTCTCTGGGATTCAAGAAGCTTGGTGCAAGGACAGTTTTAGCCCTGTGCCAAGCGTTCTCACTACAGATGGTGCAGCAGCGCTATATGGATATGTATGAGGGTGCGCCACCACACCCTCGACTTGCACAGGAAATGTGTGCGAGTGCAGGGGGCATGTACAAGTGCTCTACGGAGGCGTAAACATGCCCCGACAGTTGCAAAATGTACTATCCCTACTAGTAGAGCCTGCCTCTAATAGTAAGTCAGTAATTCAGTGTCCGTGGATACCGAAATGTATGCTAAGCATATAAGAGTGTCCACGAACAGTGAAATAAAATCAAAGTAGTAAACACACACGCACGAAGTGGAATGTTGAGCCCTGTCCCTAGAACTTTCGCAATTAGATTCCCCATGTCCCTATTATACATTAGAATTGCTGCAATATCAAAGGTGTAAGCAAAGCACAGCATGTTTGCGCGTCGCTGCCCTCCGCCGAGCGTAGCTTACACATCAAATTCATTCAAATAGAGAAATACATGTGGAATCAACGTAAATGTCAATAGTGTATTGTTTAGAGCATCCGCCTAGCAAACAGGCATTCACGGTTTGAGCCCAACAATAGCACATATCATTTTCCATGTGGAATGAATGTCGTTTTGCTCTAAAACCGACTTAAGAGCATCGCATGAGATATTTAACTTAAATATTATTCAAGCAAAGTGGCACTGTCATAATGAATAAGGCACTAGTAAGCAGGTGTAAGCACAGCACTAAATATATATAAGTACCAGTAAGAAAGTCTGAGTGCGCTTGCGCGGGTCTAAGCAGTGCCCAGCATAGGAAATGTATATAAGTATGTACAGCTATATAATATATATATATATATATATATACACACACACACCCACACACACACACACACACACACACACACACACACACACACACACACACACACACATATATATATATATATATATATATATATATATATCTGAAGAAGAAAGAACGACGTAACAATAAAGCGTACAAAAGGAATGAAAAGGGAATCAACAGCAACCCCAGTATTATATAGCACTGTCAGCGTATGTCATATCAAGCTGGGCAGGAGTGAGCAAAGCACTGCTACTCACACCACAGGCAGGATATTGCCAATGGGAGTGACAGTGTTGATTTGCTAAGTCTAGTTTACACACAGAGGGTAGTCCCTGGTGGGACTATCCAAAAATTGATAGGCTATTTGGCCATCCGACCATTACACAAGCAAGGGCAGGTATATTCAAGGACTAAATGGTGGGAGAGCCTGAGAATACATGGGTTGGGACAACATACATGTAGGGATCCTAACGCTTGGGAGAGGGCAATGTGTGCAGGTGTGTCATGGCTGCAATAGCAGCTGGACAATGGATGGTATGCATGTATGTTGAACTCAGGTGGGGTGGAGGAACTATGGGTATGAAATTATGGAGCCAGGCGTGCCAGGGTTGGATGGGCTGGTTCTAACTGGACCGCCCCATGAAGGTCAGTGAGTTCTTTATAAGTATATATGCATACACACATGCAGACATCAATATGTAGAAGTACATTCTCTGTAACACATTCATTCCATTTGAAGACATAAATAACATGAGTGTGCCCTTATAAACCTCGACAGTAGATAGAATGATAGGTTGTGCATAAGAGGGAAAGGACGAAACTGCTAAAATGCAAAAGTGTACAATGTCCGAAGTCAGTGCTGTGCTGAAAAAAATCAAATGTGAGGAGTTTCCCACACATGGAATCATTTCTTTGATCTACCTGCTATGGCAACACCAATTACTAAACCGGTCTACTTGTAAAAGAAATACGCTGAACACGTACATAATTAGGCACTCATGTGTAACGTGTGCGTTACCACATGGTCAAACTTATTAATTTATTGTAGTGTCATGTTAACGGGAGTAAGGATGTAATGAAGTATAGAGGCTAATCTTGACATAAACATATGTGTGTCCCATGTGGGACAACCCAAAAATTGTGAATAGTGTCCTTTTAGTCGCTCATGTCACCAGTGTTTGTGGACTAAAAGTTTGGGAGTTCTGAGGCTACGAGGAGTGAGTCAACCGAAGGGATGGGTCTATAAGAGTAGGGAGTGGCCAATGTGTAGTGGCGTGGATACACCGCAAATCCAACTGGAGAATGGATGACTGCAGTGTTAGGGAGGTGTTGGGGTGGGTGTTTGGGGAACCAGGAGCCATGGGTATATGGGTATATATGCAAATGAAGCAGCACAGCAATAGTGTATTGGTTAGAGCAACTGCCTAACGAACAGACATTCCCGTTCTGAATCCCACTGCATCACATACCATTTACCATCGGTAATCAGTACATGAACATATTGCGACATCTGTCTGCTGTATAACCTGCAAAATAACAATTAAAAGTTAACTGGAGCGAAGTGTCAGTGTCATAATGAATAAGGCACTAGTAAGCAGGTTTAAGCATAGTAAGCGTGTGTAAGTGCATTTGCGCAGGGTATGCATTGCTGCACACACACACACACACACACACACACACACACATATATATATATATATATATATATATATATAGATATATATATATAGATATATATATATAATATATATATATATATATATATGTATATATATATATATATATATATATATATATATATATATATATATATATATATATATATATATATATATATATATATATATATATATATATATATATATATATATAGTTGCATGCATGTACATATACATATACATATATATATATATATATATATATATATATATATATATATATATATATATATGTGTGTGTGTGTGTGTGTGTGTGTGTGTACGTAGATATATAACTATGACAGGAAACAGCACACAAGAATGACATATGTTCACAGGCTATGCCAATGGAAGTGAGGGGCCCAAGCAAGAAACATGAAACAATTAGCATGACCTTCCACCCCCCCCCCCCCCAGCTGGACACGGGAAACATACACACAAACAATGTAAAGAGTCCACTGCTCCCCAGACCACAGGCAGGATACATCTGGGGGGTACAAAGTGCACCCGCGAGTTCTAATCTTCGAACACAGACAGGAGTGTCTCTTGCGGGACACCCCAAAAATTGGCAAGACCAAAAGAAGGTGATAAACTGAACATTCTGGTTGGGGTATATACATACCCGGAATACAAGGGTGGGAAAGCCTCATGACCCATGGGTCGAGATAATTCTATGAAATGGGTCCCGTGAACTGGAGAGTGGGCAGTGTGTAGTGGTGTGTCCATAACTGACCAGAACCCAGAGTAAGGATGGGTGCTGTAGAGGAGGTGTGGGTGGGAGAACTATGGGTAGCTACTTATGGGTCTAGGTGTGCAGGTGTTGGCTGATGTGGGCCTATATGGACAGCCCCAGGGATGTAAGCAAATGTGTTCATTGGCCAGAGGCATCACCCAACGAGCAGCCACACCCACTACGAGTCCCATTGCAACAAAGTGTAGTCTATATGGCAAGGAACGGAATAACCAGATGCAGATGTATATATGTAGAGGTATGTGTGTGTGTATATCTACCCATAGCGACGTAGAGATAAGCCTCTCCCTCTCTGTAGTAGAAATGTATACATACAGAGACAGAATACATATACATATCCACATATAGATATATACATATGCAGACACCCATAGACCCATATGTTGTTTTATATATATATATATATATATATATATATATATATATATATATATATATATATATATACAGCAATATATAAATATATACATGTATGCATACATATACAGAAATAGCTGTATGTAGTAATGTATATATATATATATATATATATATATATATATATATATATATATATATATATATATATATATATATATATATATATATATATATATATATATATATCTATATATATATATATATATATATATATGTGACTGTAAATATACACATGTATATAGCTAGGATATGATACAGCAGTTACGAGTTACATATGTTCACAGGCCGTGCATATGGGGGTGAAGGGTCCAATAAACAAATGTGTAACACGTAGCATCAACCCCCCCCCCCCCAGCTAGGCTGGTGAGACATGCAGACATACAATAAAAGTAAACACACCACTGCTTCCCAGATCACCTGCAGGATACTACCAGTGGGAGAGACCTGCCAGGTCTAATCTTGAAACATAGACATCGATGTCCCTTGTGGGACACCCAAAAATTAATGATCATCGGTGTCAGTCCTTGTAATGATTCATCAAACCAGGCTGTAGACATACACGGACCAGTAGGTTGTGCAAGCCTGATAACCCATGGGTCGACACAATGTACGACATGTGTCCCGACATGCGGAGAGTGGGCAGTGTGTAGTGGTGTGTTTATACCCCACCTGCACCCACAGTAAGGATGAGTGCTGTAGAGAAGGGGCAGGTGGAAGAAATATGGGTATGCAATTATGGGCCTAGGTGTGCAGGTGTTGGCTGGTGCAGTTGTATTAGGACCTCCCCAGGGATGTAAGTAATATTTCAAAATGGGCATAGCTGACACCCATACCTCTCAACCCCTAAGAGCAAATCCACTGGACAGGAAATAAACCATTGGGGGAACAAATAGGGACCATACCTCTGAACTGTCCCTGATTTTCAGGGACGTCCCTGATTTTGACTCAATTTCTAACTCTATCCCACTTAATCCCTTCTAAAACTAGTGACTTTTGGAGGAAAGGTGGTGAATTACATGTAATGAATAATGACAACAATTAAGAGTTATAAACATCATTTACCTCAGAAAATGTGTATGAATTCATATGTTCTAAGTCTGTCAATGAGGTTAATAGCAGTAATAATTTAAATGTGTCCCTGATTGTTGTTATGACATGTCCCTGATTCAGTTGGTATTTTTCCTCAATCATATGAGAGGTCTGATAGGGTCAGAAAGCACATATTCCACTGACAACCTTAGAAAGATGATAGAATATTAGGTATGCAGTAGCATGACTTGGCTGAAGGATGTGGGCTCCAAAACCCAATTACTTGTTTGGATTGAAGAGTGTCATTTCCCATGTATTACCCAGATCGGTGCAGACTGTAAGAGGAACACACCAATAATATGAATCAAACTCTGGACAGGCCATGGATTCCGTACAGTCGAACGGCATGCTTTCACCTAATGGGCAACCATTCCCAATACTGTAAGCATGTAATCTGATGTAATAGGCAACACAAGGTAATATCGTAGTCCTCACTCCCACCCAGGGGTGTGAGTGTCAGATGCAAACAGCAAATGCAGTGCATTTGCAAGTGCGGGAGCAAGCGAGTGTAAGCCTGTTTGGCCACCAGTATGCGAGTATCACACTGATCAAGCAATGTAGACGCTAACTGAGTGTAGGAAACTGTAACTGGAGGTTAGCATTGCTTAGCTCCATGCAAACCCAGGCACACCCGCTCACAACTGCTTTAATGTGCCTTAATCAGTCCGTATCCAACAGCCTTGTTCCACACAGCAACAAAATAAACAGCCTATGCAAGGCTCAAAACCAGGACCCTGCACACATAGCTATTGTGATTTACCACTAAGCCATGGCAGGTATACAGACATCGGATCTTATCACAAACATATCATCCAGCACAGTCATTCAACAGTATAGGAAATGTATTCCATCATGTAGATGTATGTGTGTGTGTGTTTATGTCCAGATATAGATACATACATATATACAGATATATCAAGAACATCCCATGTGACAACAAAGCATTACAGAGGAATGAAAAGGGAAACACCAGCAATGCCTGTATTATGTAGTGGTGTTGTCCTATGTAATATCAAGACTCCCTCAGACATACATGTGTCATTAATACACGCAAACATTTGTACATTGGCCAAATACATCACTATGTGCATTTTATTTACATTAATACAACAGTTCCTGTTCAATCATTATGTGAGAACAGTACTCTTGTACGGTGCTGTGTGTGACATCATCATCATGAAAAAGGTAAATGGGGTAACCATAGAGGGACCAGTAGTGTTGTGTGTGCAATGGGGACATCTGAATTACATGTACCTGGAACCTTTAGGAGTCATGTGCATACCAGGATTGTGTGCCTCAGAGACAGGGGTGAGGACAACTGGAGTATGGTGTGATGCATATTAAAAGGGTTACATGTGTCCAGTGGACACGTGTGTGAAATGGACAGCTATGTATGGGGCAAATGTTGTTCTAGGAACCGACTGGCCTTTTGTTTCCATAGGGTGAGAGTGGGATATGGGGGAAGGAGAGTAGGTATGCTCGTGGAGGATAGATTGGGTAGGATGACAGACAAGACAGCATACAGGATAAGTATATGACACATGGGGGGATACACCTTGGACGGGAAGGGGTGTTCGGCAGTCACAAGCCCATGAGCCCACAGATGGAAAGAGTGGGATGTAGGTCCCCAGCCATGGGCAGCCACCACTGCACCAAAACAGCCGCAAAGGTGGCAGTGCTGGAGGCTGTCTAGGAGGGGCAGGCTCACCCTGTAAATGTGACACTCTGCCCTTGAGCTGGCGTGTCTGGCCTCGAAACCCCTTTATTGAGCCCCTACACACCATGTCTGGGACTGTATGACAGCGGACATGTTCCTGTCTGGACCTGCTCCCAGGGGGGACAAGCATCATCCTCAGTGGCGGTTCCACCAAAAGGTGGTGCATATGCACCAGAGGTGGAGGTCCAAGGCTGGGCCCCAGATGTGATGTTGCCCAGTGCCATGGCCAGCTGAAGTGGGACAGGAGGTTCTGCCAGGATCTCCAAACCCATACAGCCTATGGTGTTGCAGTTTAAACACAGATATGGCTTAGTAATAGTCAACAGCATTCAGGATTACTTATAACAGCATGCATAGATATGACCATCAACCCAACATAACAGATGGTATACATTTGCAGAGGGAGCACAACACATGCATATATACTGCATGACATCTGTACAAAGTGTAGAAGACTTGTGACTGCAGCTATGAACAGTGGCCCATTATTGGCATGTCACTGAGAACCCCAGACAGTGTCTGTCATACCACTGTTTCATGTGACATATGTCCAGTCAGGGATGCGATGGCAGTAACTCATCATTATCACCATGTACTGACTGCAGTCCTCACACTATGCTCCTGCAGTTCACAGATGCATGTTCAGTGAGTAACACAGGAAACAAGTGGTTACACACATTGACCAGTCCACAGATGTCCCTACAGATGGGGGTCCCTCACAAACAGAGCACTGTCTTGTCAGTTTTAAAACATGCAGAATAGCCATTACCACACACAACTTGTTAAACTGGCAGTAGTCTCAATGAAGCATAGCTACACTTACATGCTTTAGTCATGTCTGGCACATCACCCTCCTGTCTTTAGGCTATTTCCCACTCTGTATGTTGTTTGAGGAACATCCAGATATCATCTGTGATGCCATTTACCAAACACCAGATCCAGGTACCACTCACAGCAACTGTCATGGTCAAACACCAACCTGATGTTCCTAGATATTGTACAGTGTTTCCATGCGATTGGCTATGGGAACATCATCACAGCTGTTCCACATGCAATCAGCTAGAGGAGGACTGCAATAGGTGCAGAGGCCATCACCCGATCATGACCATCACTTACAAAACACAATCTGCTGCTGAGCAGGTGTACAACTCCACATCCGCAAGACAGTGTGTGGGAGGTACAGAGGCAAAGTACATCAGAGAAGGACTTGGAGATTAAAACCTAAGCATTGTCTGTCCACACCTACCAGTACAGAGGTTCTAATCCCTGACTGATTAGTCATTATTATTACAAGTGCATGCAGTTACTCCATGTGCCACAAAGCTGACATGGTGTGCTGTAAGAACATATATGTGTGCTGGTGAGCGACATCTGCGACAGAGATATAGTAGACATACATTAGGTGTAGCACACATGGCTGTCCACATGAACGGATGTCATTGTCAACACAACCACACTCTCCAATAGACTCACATTGAGACACTTTGCCAGGCCCACAAATACACTTCCTAACTACTTAGTTTGCCACACTGCAGTAATGCAAAGGTATTACATGCACCACAGGGGATATCCGGAGGTTCTATGGGCTAGGGCATGTGAACATGTCTGACATCAGTTGGTATGCCAATGGGAGTTATACTGGGTGTGACTGTGGTTGGGAGCATCATACCCCACACGCAGACACAAGGTGCCAGCACTGACATGCATGTGTGCATTGCTTCATGGGTGTGTAGCGGTTGGCTGTGCAAGATGGCTGTACAAGGCTGGGTGAGGGGTAATCCTTGGCATCACACCACCCGACAATGATGTGCAGTGTGGTACAGGGGTGTAGTGTCTGCAATGTCCCACACACATGGGTATTGTATGAACTGTCCTGACATCCTGGTTACCATTGTGTATGGTCATAGCTTTGTAATGCATGCCATGTCTGTGTTTGATAGTCCTTGACATGGACATTGCCTGGGATGTGCACGTCCTACAATAATGTACAGTGACATGTACAATTGTACCTGGTTTGGCTGGCACATGTTGTGTACAAAGACTGTTATCCTCAGATATGCCAATACTGGCCTGGTGTGGCAGGACCTGCTTATAAACAGCAGGTTGACCCTGCACCTGTATTGATAGTATGATCCAGGTATTCCCTGGTGTCAGTAGCATTGGTCCATACAGGGCACATGTGTAAGGCATTGTATGGCCTCTGTGGATCGCATTTGATGGCACCACATATGTTGCAGGCATCCAGTAGGGAACATAGTGAAGGCACATTGTCCACAATTATGTGCCTATTGTACTGCTGTACAGGGTGCCATGCCCTCTGCAGCCCACTGCAGTCACACCATGCCTACTACCTGTCATCAATGTGCAGGGTACTAGCAACATAGTGGGATATTCTAGGCAAGTGTGTTTGTGTATGACACATGGGTTCAGAACGTATTCCGGGTAATAGTAAGATTGCATACTTTGTTCACCAGGCCTTTTGCCAGATGTAGGGGTATGGCTTGCCAACACAGTCCCTTGGCTGACTGACATCTGTACTCCTCGTGAGGTGGACATTGTGACATATAATACGGACACCATATAGGAAAACTACAAAATCCGCTCCCCAACATGTCCAGTGGTTAGACACTCACAGCCACCTCCACACAGGCTCTGACTGTCAAACACACACACACACACACACACACACACACACACACACACACACACACACACACACACACACACACACACCATGTCTTGGAACAGGATCCCTACCTAACTAGTGTATCACACTACAGTATTACGCAGTTACAGCATGCACTACAGAGATTACTGGGTTATAGCAATCCCAAAGGTGTATTACTAGGTGGGTGACAACAGCAGGATTGCCAAAGGTGGTTATGTGAATTGTAAAGAGTGCATACTCTGAAAAGCATTGTTCCTTCCTCAGACAGACAGAGACACACACAGTTGGCTTGTCATGGAATAGAACCCCTATCTAACTAGTTTATCACACTACAGCAATATGCAGTTACAGCATGTGCTATGGAGAATATTGGGTTACAGCTGTCCAGGAGGTGTATTTCTAGGTGGGTGACATCAGCAGGATTGCCAAAGGTGGTTATGTGAATTGTTAAGCGTGTGCATACTCTAAAAGGCATTGTTAATTTCTCAGGCAGACAGACAGACACAAACACAGTTGACCTCTTTTGGAATAGAACCTCTACCCAACTAGTTTATCACACTACAGCAAAATGCAGTTACAGCATGTGCTAGGGAGAATATTGGGTTACAGCAGTCCAGGAGGTGTATTTCTAGGTGGGTGACATCAGCAGGATTGCCAAAGGTGGGTATGGGAATTGTAAAGAGTGTGCATACTCTAACAGCATTGTTTCTTTTACAGGCAGGCAGTCACGCACACACACACATGCACACACACACACACATACACACACACACACACACACACACACACACACGCACACACACACACACACAGTTGACCTGTCCGGGATTAGAACACCTACCAAACTAGTTTACCACACTACAGCATTATGTAGGTACAGCATGTGCCATGGAGATTACTGGGATACAGCAGTCCCAGAGGTGTATTCGTAGGTGGGTGACATCAGCAGGATTGCCAAAGAAGGGCATTTCAAGTGTACTGCGAGTTGTATATGTCTGTTACCTGCGTGTACCCACTGTTTACTGTCACAAAAACACATTTACACCTGCTTACAACTGTCTTATGCAGTCCTAATTGACAGTATCAACAAGGCTTGCAGGTCTTGAACCCTGGACCATGCACATTGAGGTCACTGGATGTCCCACTAAGCCATCTGAGTTGTATACATGTTGCATGGAGTCTATAATACACATCTTACTACAGGTATTCCACAGTACTGAAAACAAATGGAACAGTCCCTTTGTGTACATATGAATAGTACCCTTGAATGTACTGTACTGTTGTGAAACAACAAAGACATGTCTACATCTGTACAACTGTCATAACTACACATATATATATATATATATATATATATATATATATATATATATATACACCTACGGGATGTGTACTCACACACACACACACACACACACACACATATATATATGCATATACACATGCACAGCTATAGCTATATATGTATATGTATATATATATATATATATATATATATATATATATATATATATATATATATATATATATATACACACATGTCTGAACACCCTTTGTGACACAGAAGAGTTCCAAAGGAACTGAAGTATACACAAAACAGAGGCATCTCTTGTGTTATAACATTTAAATCTTAAGCAGTTCACCAGAGAAGGGATGGTTGTTGTGTATGTGGAGTTTGGGGTGGAGAATGATGGCTAATGTAATCTACCCTGGGGATTGTGGAGTTAGGGTGGTGGAATGATGGGTATGGACCTAAACCCCAGTGACCACTTCTGTGTCACTGCTTGACAGTGGCACAGGAAAATAACATACCCAACTGTAGTCATGCTTAACTGTGTATTCTTTACCATTCCTAACTGTGTAATACTTTGTAGACACTGGTCACCACAAATGGCTACCATGGTGTGCTAAAAGACATTACACATGTGTATGCCTGGCTACAGAGTAGTCACACACACAAACATGCACACACTTGCCAGTATTGTGCATACACGTCTTGTCTATGTAAAGGTAACAAGTACAGTGGTATGCAGTTAGGGTATGTGCCACAGAACACATACGATTCCACTTACTCTGATTCCACTTCTGAGCTGGGTGACATCACAAGACAGATTACTTGCAGTGGGGAGGGGGGAAGAGAGAGGTTTAGCAGTTTACAAGGATAAAGGCCAGTGCAAAATGAGGTATCCCTTTGGAATGCAACAAACCTGCTATCATGACAGGATGAAGACAAATATACACACACAACCACACTCAGCCATTTGCTGACACACACACTCAGGCATTTGTTGACACACAGACACAAACACACTCAGCCATTTGCAGACACACACACATTCAGGCATTTGCTGTCACACACACAAACATACGCACACAGTTGCCAGTGGTGGGATCAGAACTCCTGCCTATCTACAGATCACTATTACAGTACTACGCAATTGTGAGATGCACCACAAAGATTACACATTCCAAGGCAGTCAGACTGCCCTTCTAAGACTGAGGACAACAACAGGGAGACTGACAGTCACAATGTATATAGCTGTAAACCTGTATGTTTAAAGGAGGTGTCCATTACAACCTGTATGCACAAATGAGACACATCATCTGCAGGTAGGCCTGAGAGGTATAGTTGTAGCACAACAGGAACCTGAACTGGAGTATGGCCATCTGTGGAATGGAGAACTACTATCACTATACAGGGTTACAGTGGGCATGCTGATACATTTAGCAGCACAGGGCCATTTGGGATGCACTATGACTACAACTACACAAGGTTATATTGGGCATGCTCATACACTTAGTAACAAAGGGCTTGTTGGATGCACTAACTCAAATTACACAAGGAGGCAGTGGGCACGCTCATACACTTAGTAGCACAGGGCTGTTTGGGGTGCACTCTGATTCTAACCACAGAAGGCCACAGTGTGCATGCTTTTACACTTACATGTACAAAACACATTGTAATGGACTCCTATTATAAACACACAGGTTTACACCTATGTACATCTTACCTGTCAGTATATATGCACATCATACTGGTTTAGTACCTGATACCTGTATGTGGCCTGTAAATGATATATCTGTGTCTGTGCTGTGTGGTACACATGCATACATGTACATGAAGTACTGACATATATATGTTAAGTATACACATTCATGCATGTGTGGACATGACAGACAATAGGTTACCTGGGACACACAGGCGGATGCTACCTACAGCATGTGTCACACACCTTGCTGCCCTGAAAGGCATACATTGATAGCAGGTTGTGGACAGTGGCATTATACGTGGAACAGTGGCATGTGCAGGCATAATGTGTGAGCCACATTGTGTAATGGTACTGAGTTGCAGGTGTCAAGATGACCTCTCCCGACTGTGTTAGTAGTTGTCATTATTAGCAGGACTGCTACCCTAAGTATATCTCACATTGGTCATATACAATATTTCTGCTGCTGTCCGTCACCTTACATGAGGCATTTGCTACCAAGCACATTACTGTCATTCGCAGTGATGTCATGGTATGAGTGGCAACTGCTAGACCAAAACAATGAGCCAATGTCCTGCTGTTATTATGAAGTTGTCCAGTGTCTGTCATTCCGGGCTGTCATGACTGAATGACAAGCCTTCAACAAAGAGCACATGCATCCATGTTTCACATGTGTGTGGATAATACCTAGGTTGCATTTACCCATATAGCCACATTCCAAGGCAAATGTCCTACACCCAGAAGTAACACCCTGACACCTACAAGACAATTGCATTGGATGCTTATGTTAACCAGTGCTAGATGTGTGGCTTTAGTAATCCATTTGCTCAATGTCGAACCTACAATGGGGAATACTGACATCTTATGCAGTGAGGAACACCTGGCTGAAGGCTCTGTAGTGCACAATTGCATTGCCACCATATAACTCAGATCCAGACATGTGGGCCATAACAGTGGTATGGACCATTCTAGGTGGTGGTGTACACATATTCATAAAGGCTACTCACATGTAAAGACCACTACACTGATATAACGCATCACAGATGAGTCAGGTACAGGTGACAGTGGTAAATGCTACATTCTAGGTTGTATCCTCATATACATCCACCACCTTGTCCCCAGACTACCAACACACATCCATATGTGGTATGACATAGTATGGTAGACCACCTGATAACCCTTCATTGCTGGACTGTACCTAGGCCTACATCAGCTGTGCAAAGTACCCATGTACAGACACAGCTGCATGTGTTATGCAATGCAATAATACCACTGTTTGTAACCAGCTCAGTTATACACATATCAGGGTCCCTCGGATGTTGTCAATATTAACACGGTTGACTGTTGCTGTACACCAGTAAACATGCCCTGGATATGTACATCCCACACTCATACAACATAAATGACATTACCATAGCTTTTGTTAACCTTTCTACATACAGGTGGCTACAGTCATTACACACATGCACATGGCAGATAGCATGCTAACAGTACATAAGGTTTGATATCCATGTTAACAGAGGTAATATTCCCTCTCAACTGGTCACCCATGACACCTATCATATCATACAACACCCCATGTGGCATGTATGTCTTTAGACATGTCCACTTAATGCAATGCCTACAAATATACCCAAATAACAGGATCATAGGACCTACACAAGGCCTGTATTGACAGACTCAGGGAAATCCATCTCTGCTCTGTATGTTCCTGAGTAGTCACAGGTGATATGTTCATGACATGTACACTCATGTGTGGCCACAGCTCCTACATATACCCCATGTCAACAATTGCAAGCCATGCATGCTGTGTGCTGTCTGGACATTAGCCTTAGTACCACAATAGCCAGTATATGCTGGGGTGAGATGTTTACAAGCCACAGACCTCGCACATGGTTGAATGAGTGTACTGACTAGCTCTAACAGAGCACATTGCTGACACTCTTCCAGTAAATATGAGGTGTGTGTGGAAAATTTGATGTGCTCACTGTTGACTATTGCAGTGCCCTGGCTTCACCATGGCACTGTCAAGTAACAGTTTGTAGGAGCATGACATGGAATAATGCTGTGTGTATCTCGCTGATATGTGCTGTTGTCATATATGTACACTTGGCTACTTGGTGAAGGTGGTGGTGTCCTACCAGTACATGAAAACAACATCCATTATGGTGTAATGCTTGGCTATGTTTCACACATGGTGTGGGGAAGGTGTGGAATGTATTCTCTTGACCTGCTAGTGCACTTACTGATGTAGATTGCATATGTGTACATGTATGGATGTTTGTGTAGATTCCATGTGTGTGCAGTGTCTGATGTCTGAAGGTGACTGTTGTCTTAGTACATCATGCTGTTGCAATACAGCCTCAACATTGCCAACTGTATATGGTGATATGCTGTAAGTACAGTAAGCCGTACATGAGGTATAGACAGATGTTTGGACATGACTGCTAAGGGATGGGGCTTCATTGCAGATGAATGATTACTGAGGACAGCTCACTGGTGTTACAACCAGTCCTACAATAACCTGTGTAACTGCTAAGGTCAGGTTTTGTTAATTGAAGTGGAAGACAGACAATGTAGAATGCTGTAAGGGTGACACTGAAGGCAAACCTCATGACACCTGTAACACTAATACCTCCACTGTGCATATGTTGTGCATATATCACCACAGTTGGCAAAGGAAAGAGTCAGTAAGGTTTGTACCAGATGCGATAGTGCTGTACTTCTGTAATACCTATCATGAGATAGGCGGGTGTTTGATTCACAGTACTGACATGTGTGGGTGTGTGTGTGTCCATATATGTCACGTATGGTTGGGAATACATCCCACATGTTATCCCTCTCCTGAACACTGTTGCTGACACCAGTACAGAGTGAAGTGTAGAATGAAAGGCATAGGCAGGTGGTTGAAACTCACACATGTAAAGTGTCTGTATGTGTATGACATATGTGTATATCTTTGTGAATGCCACAGTGTGTGTGTGTGTGTGTGTGTGTGTGTGTGTGTGTGTGTGTGTGTGTGTGTGTGTGTGTGTGTGTATGGCTGTCCGGTCCCTGGAGGGAGGCTGTATTTTACCATAGTGAAATATTAATGCCCCCTCCCCCCATCCACTCAATGCAATCTAACATCCCTGTTGATATCATCAATTGTAGATGGGCATTCTAACTGCCTGTTAAAATGTACACCCTGGAGTGTGACCTGTTGTTACATAGCCTACTGATGGACCCCCACCCTTCCCCACATACACTCACTGAACTGTAGTGTCCCTGCCGATGTCCCCGATCTTAGGCCATTCTGACTACATGTACATGTGTAATCTTTGTGGCGCGTCTTGTAATTGCGTAGTACTATATTGATGATATGCACATAGGCAGGGGTTCTCATCCGAACACTGGCAACTGTGTGAGTGTGTGTGTCAGAGTGTGTGTTACTGTGTCTGTGAATCCTTGAGTGTGTGGGTGTGTCTGTGTTTGCATGCTGTCATGGCAGTGGGTATTACTGCTTCCCAATGAGAAGCCACTATTTCCACTGGCCTTTACCCTTGTCATCCGGCATACCACCCTTTTGCCTCCTCCCTGCTCCAGGTAACTATACCTGTGATGTCACCCACTATGGATGAGATGGCTCTGAACACAGTAGCTTACTACACAGCTATCATGCTCTTGGATCATTAGAACAGTAAACATAATTGAAACATGGGAGAATATAACTGTGATGTGGAAGATAAAAAGTGCATACAGGTATTGTCATACTGACCTGTGGGTAGTCAACATGTACATATGGGACACTAACCGCAAACACCGACATCCCCCAGCACATGCAACTACACTTGAAAGAGGAAGGCAGAACGTCAAGATCAACATGTTGTTAGTGTTGTTACACATGATACATACTGTCAAAAGTACAAAATGCATTTTAAAACTGTATTACATGGTATGTCTGCTGCCTGTCAACACTACTCAACAATATTAATTTACAATTGTCTACCTAGTATGTTCACCCTGTGCATCAGACCATATGAGCATGTCCCTGCACCGATAGAGTGGATGACAGGGATGCGGCACAGGCATTATCATATGCACAGGGTGATAATATTTGCCAGAGGCCTAGGCTGCACCATTGGATGACATCATGTGTGTGTGTTAGGGCCTGTGATATCATTGGGCATGTGTGGATGCTATGCATGCATGTGTTGAGGTGACCTATATTTGTTTCTGGTATGTGTGTATGCATGCACACAGGTCTGGCATGTGACTGGCTTACACAGGGGTATTATTGACAGCTGCAGACTGTACAATGCAGGTTTCACAGTTCACGGTGTCCAGTCACGGCCATGTGACATGCGCTTGCCAGGGGTTGCACGGGCGCTACCAGGCAGAGGTCCAGATTGGGTACTGTCTGATGACACATGTCCACTAGAATCATGTCCCAGTTGGGACCATCCAGGACCATGTGCACGTGGTCTGCTGTGTCCTGGTGTGGACTGCACAGCACTAGCTGCACTGCTGCTGCTACTGACAGTATGGGAGCGGGCATGTGCAGTAGCATGTTCATGTAGACCTTCAACAGGTGATGTAGCTGACCTACATCCATGTGCCCAATGCCTCACTCCCACCAGATGTTCCAGCACAGACATTCCACGCTCAAGGATTGACATGCCACAGTCAAGGACTCCCACCATGTCACCCAATCATCTATCCAAAACATCTGCAAGATGATGGTGAGCATTTTCAAGTGCCTGGATGTTGTCAGTTAATGACTGGACAGCAGCCCTCTGAAGCCTCAGACCTTCTCTGTTGTGCCATTCAGCACGTGCTTGTGCCTCCATTACAGCCCAAAACATGCATATGGTGACTCCAGCTGATGTGCTTTGTCTCGCAGGGGCATGTTGGCCAGTGGTCTTCCTACAAGCAGCATTGTGCACATGCCTGAGTGGGACATCACCTGTCAGTTGACTGGGATCATGGTGTGCAGGCACACCTTCCATAGTCTCCACACTTCCCTGTTCCATGCTACCACCCACCAACTGTCCTTCCTCTATGGCCAGTGGTGATTGGGTATGTGTAGGCAGGGGAACTGTGTGCGAGGATGAGGGGGAGACAGGTGAAATGGCAGCCAATGGCACAAATTCAGCCCCTGACAACCCTGCCTGTGCCTCAATCATACTGTCATCATCACTGCTAGAGTCTGTGGGGACACTAACATCAGGTGGACTACAGGAGGGCAATGCACCTACATCAACACCTGTGAGGAGAAGACAAGAACTGTACATTACAAGTTATACCAGACACACACACACACACACACACACACACACACACACACAGACATACAGACAGACACACAGACACACAGACACACATGCTACATGCAGGTGATATGGCAGATGGCATTCAGCTTAGACAATTATAGTTTCAGCTTAGACAATTATAGTGGTAGCTATCATACATCTCTGAGTTGCACACAACAGCATGCATGTGTTATAGCAGATGGCATGCACCTTACATAATTATAGTGGTGGTTAGCATACATACCTGTATTGCACCATTTGTATTAGTAGCCTATGCCCCATACCTGCAACACAATGCATGCACTTTTCACCATTGCACCACACTGCTATGGTGTGTGCAACATACACCACATGTTAACAGACTATCACTGACCTTTGTACATCTGCCATTGATGCTTTGTGTTGGCCACCGCCCCTATGTCTGAGGACATGAGAGTAGGGTATGTCGACTGCATACTATGTTTGCCTGAGCCCTAGCTTGCATATCTCCCCCAAAGCAGTGCATGTCTGTTCAATATTATTCTGCCTACCCATGAGCTGAGTCTAGACATTGTGCATCTGGCTGTACACACATGTTTTACATGGCTGTCCCTACTTTGCAATGGTGCCACAGACCAGCACAGGTTTACAGTACACTGGCCTGCTATGTGGCATATGACCTTGACAATCACATGTAGTATGACATGTCTTCTGCTCATGTGTTGAATGACATGCATACATGTTTAATACAATGGGGTCCTTTCCAATCTACAGTATGGTAATTGTGTCCCAATGCAGGGACGTGTTATACTAACATGGGCCTTCAGCTGATGCAATGATGTCTGTCCACCCTATAAATATGCAGGGACATACTGCACATTGAGCTGATGTGCATAGACATTGCAGGGCATCATGTAGCTTCACAATTGCTATACAGTGTTAGCTACTGACACAGTTCATAGCCATGACTATGTTCACATACAATACATATCTAATGTGGAATGTGATCCACATCACTGAGGTGTATACACACTAAACCCTAATGTGGAATGTGTGACACAGGTCAGAGAAGGGTATACGGATGACACCCCTGCACATCTGCAACCATATTACTGATGCCTGGCAACTATGCCCACACATGGCTAACTTAGCAGTACTCTATGTGTCACATGGCATCTGTGTGCCTCCCACACATGAGGAGCAGGCATGACAGTGATGTCTGACAACAGCAAGGTGAATGTACTGTATCTGTGGCCTGATGTGGTTGTATGTATATGTTGTGCAACACATGTATGTATTTGGATACTGTATAGGTGCATGCTTTCATGTCGTGACACACTCAAGATGTTCAATTCATGTTATGTGGTGGTTTCATGTTATGCCTATACAAGCTGTGCACAGGCCTGTATGATGTTTAGTGTTTCACATCTGCAATATCACCATTACACAAAGGCCATAGTTGTACTGTGTCGAGCCAATATACAACAGGTTGTACACACATGTACATCACTTCTACTGTGTGTGTTGCTTCATGTCTCTGGCCATCCTCCATGGCCATGTGTACACATGTTCTGTCCAATGGTTGTGATGGCCATCTTATTTCACATGTCAGTGTTATCCCATATGACATACACCCATAGATGCCATATGCTCAACTGAGGACAGGGTATGCAGATAAAGGGTGGTATGTATGGGATGTGAGACATGTTTTGCAGGATAGTTGAGCAGTGTTGCAGTCAGCCCACTACATGTCATGGACATGTCAGATAGCACATGACATTGTGTGACATTCATAGCAAGGGTATAATCCACAAGGGTGTATCCTGTGGGCCGGTCATACTCCAGCTAAAACACATTTAGAGTGTGTGCACACATATGCTCTCTGTACAGTACTGTTCGTATTCCCAACATGTGTAATGCTGATATGTAGTACCTGTCTCTAGAGTGAAACACACCTCCACCATTGTATTCACTGTTGTCCACACATCTGGCAATGACAGTTTGGAAGGTTTAGTGTAGGTGTTTCATATAGTCTTCAATTGTTTCACATGGGTAAACACTGTGATGCATTGCAGGTCTGAACAGTGTCCATTAACATGACCACCATACATTATGTGTACGTGTGATATGGCAGATAGCATGCAATTAATATGTTCCGTGCATTATCAAGCCTGGTAAATAAGAACAATCTCACCTTACACAGGCTGCTGTCACTGCAAAATGCCAGAAGTACCGAAACAGGAGTGTCACAACAGTAAGATCATTATCCACACTTGTGTGATAGCTACAGGGTGCAATGTCCATGTTAGCACATAAGACAGTACAATACACTATACTATGGAGTATGCACATCTGTGCATACATAGAGTAGCAGACTATAGTATGTGGCATGTGTGCATACATGCCTTTCATGTGATGTTACATTACATATTGTACAGTACACATGTAACTATGTGAAATATAGTTGTGTTATATGTGCAGTAGTGACTTGCCAGGCAACTCCAGGCTCGGTGGTTGAGAGACACCCACCTCCACAATACCAGCTAAAGCTTGTGGATAGAGGTCTTCAGTTGTCCCCAGGTTGGCCAGTAGCTTCTCGGTACATGTGAGTGGGGGTTGGGTGAGTGCCCCCCCCACCTGTTGCACCTTGTTCCCTGGTGATTGCATTAGCATGCTGTTTCGCCCATCTTATGAGGTCAGTGCAGTGTCGTTGCACCTGCTGATAGGTGTGATTGTGACCACCAACATCATATACCCTCCTGAAGAGTTCCTCCCACAGTGCATCCCGCTGCTGTGCATCCTGTGGCACATGGCTGAAGAGTGTTGTATGGTTGTCGAGGAGGTATGGGACGAGGCCCTCATCCTCCAAGCGGCTGTATGCTGGCAGTCTGCTACATGGCATACCTGGAAGACATAATGATGGAGAAAGGTCACAGTAACTCACAGAGAAGTACAGAAGTACAGCTAAACATACATGTGTATCACATTTATTAAGATTACAAATACGTCTTTGCAAATCTACATGACACTAACACCACTGACATGTATAAGTCACACACATAAGACACTTACTGGTGATGTGATGTTATCACCATATATGTGTGTGTCATGTGATGACATTGCTCATACACCATGTGGATGTTGTCTTGACATGGGCATGTCTGTCTGCCTGTACTGGTGTATTTACCTATCAGCACATGCCTGGATGTGTTCACATTAATGTAATCGACCGTAATGCTGTGTATATGTCACATATATAGTCATACATAGCCATTAGGGACATGACCTGTAACCCTGCAGACTTGCAAGCATGTATGTGTTTTGCCATATACATCTACATGGCACTGTACAGCTGTGTAGCATCCTGCCATGTATTGCCTGTGTTGCACATGTGTAACACATGGGACAATAGCTAGCATGATGGTATTTGCAGGGTTGGGTATCAACTATAGCATGTATGGTCATAGTGATCTAGTAGGCTATATGCCCTGGGCCATTTATGAGCCTAGGCAGACAGGTTACCTAGCTATAGGCAACAGACAGGTAAGTTTCAGTGGCCAGTTCAAGCAGTGCCACAGAACTGATCCACAAGGTTACTGATATTTTTGGCATGTGGTCATCACACCATGTCACAGAGAAGGGCAATGTGCAGCCTTGCTGGCCAGGGATGCATAGTATGGCAAGAGTATGTTAAATGTATGGGACAGAGAGCTGTCAGGCATGTTGTGATCCTTGTACTAGAAAGGTGGATGCCCATGCAGTATGTGTTTATTTGGGATCAGGATGTGTTAAGTGTAGCATGTCCAACACCTCTGGGTTGGAAATGGCTTTATTCAGGGTAGGCTGTATGCTACATAGTGCAGCTAGGGACTGGGAAGGGCAGTGTAGGACATCTATACATGGGCAATAACCCTTAAAGGAAATATGTGATCTATTATGGGTCACATGGGTATTGAGTATGGCTGAGCAATTATCTCTATATTCCTGGATGGCACCTTGTCATGATTAGGGGTTCCACATATGACTACCTGTCTGGTGTGGTGAAGTAACTATCAAAGGAAAGAGTACTGTCCAGCTGCATCCCATACACACAGTTGCCATTATGTTGACCGCTGCCTAGGTGGTAGTTCATGGGTACAGGGTTTGTAACATAGGGGATGACAATGCAATACTTAGCTGTCAGATTGTGGCCATACGTCACACACCACACAACTGACACACTAAGGCCTTTCTGTATGTTGAATGCAGCACACATTGAGTCGACTATTGCTCCTAGTTCATAGTCATTTGCAAACATCAATAGGCTGATGCCTTCTGTGTTAATCTGTGTGGTATAGATAACAAAGAAGGGGAGTACCAGGAATGAACCCTGTATTACTGTAGCTGGCACTGGTTTGATGTGCGTGTATTAGTCAGACACCTTCTGTAGTGTTAGTTCTGCCAGCAGTCCAGTTGCCAACCACACCTGTGACATAGGAATATACACCTAGTTTACTGAGTGTAGCTGGAACACAGTATGGGTGATGGTGTCCTACGACCTGGCAAGGTCATGATATGCAGTGTGAATCAACCCTACTGTCATCTACATCTGTACCAAGCACATCAAATACGTTGGTCACGGTTCATGGCCTTACAGACCAGACTCAGCAGGGTAGTTGTGCACTATTTTCCATTATCAATGGTGTTTCCCCCTTTGTGGGGTGTGATAACTGTTGCTGTGCACCATTCCGTGTGTACACAGCCTGACATGGAGTTATGATTGAACATGATGTGTATGTGGATAGCTGAATGTTCTTACATTTGTGTAGGATACACCCTGGGATGTTGACAGGTCCCATGAAAGCTGTATATATGGCTTTAGAGAGTGCAGCTTGTACCTGCATAGTCGTTATTACAGGGGCCCTGTAGTGCACATGGATATATTACTAAGTGTACCTGTTGGGGGGGGTGGGAGTGGGTTTAGGTTCTCCAAGGCCCTATCTGATGAACGTGTGCTATTTCTGTAGGTGCAGTACTTCCCATGCCATAGTGCTGTGCAGCACGGCAGGTCTTGTCGTTGCCATTACGATTAATGACACAGCTATAGAATACTCTGTGCTTGGCCTCATAATATGTGGCTGATTAGTTTCACAGTAGCTTTGTGTGGTTTTATATGGTGTATCTGTATCTTACTGAGGCTGACCAGGGATCACCTACACTCATGTGTGTTCACTCTTGCAACAGTTACTACCTTCTGTGGTACAGTTTAAAGTATGGTACCACCAGTTTGCCTTCTTCTTTGTGTTGGGTTGAATCCTGGTTCTGTTTCAGTGGCACAATCACTGCACATATGTGACTGCTTAAGGTTCATTTGTGTAGGATTCAGCATTTGCACATGCATTGTCCATCTGCATGGGTGCCATAACAGTCACCACTCTGCCCTTAGGAAACATAACATTGGCATTGGAGACTAGCTATGTATAGCATACTGTTAGCCCTGTTTGTGTGACTACTGTAATCCAGGTCAGTGTGATCGATGGAATCCAACATGCATTGAGCGCAGGTGTTGGTACATGAGGAGTCTTCCCAGTTCATAATGGAATAGTTGAGAGTAGCCATTATTATGGTTCTGTCTCAGACCTAATCTTCCCCATTACAGCACATTATGACAGTTGGGAAATCCACGGCCTGGTGGGTGATCTGTCTCAAGGTGCAATTTGAATTCCACTTTGGCACAAAGGTAGTTGCTCAGAATAATGTATCTGAAGTTATGCAAGTGCAACTAGCGTGGGGGTGTACTGGTGGGTGATCTGTCACAAGGTGCAATTTGAAATCCAGTTTGGCACAAAGATAGCTGCTCAGCATAATGCATCTGAAGTTATGCAAATGCAACTAGTGTGGGGTGTACTTATCCTTCAAGAATATGGACACACCTGCGGCCCGTGTGTTCCAATAAAGGATAATGGGCAAGAGGTGAGGTATGTGTTATAACATGGTCATGCGGGTGTGCTCTCTGGAGCATTGAAACATGTCTCAGCCACTGCACAGATATTTTCTCCGTGTTAGGGATTGACATATGTGTGTCAGTATAGGGTTTCTGACATGTATCATTGTGTAGCGAGACCCACAGTTTATTTCTTGGCTGTCCCTGTAACAGCAGTGGACCTTCACTTGAACTGCGCATGATGAAGGCACTATAGGGGAAGCATGAGCCCTAGGCAGTATCCAGATTCCCAGGGGTGACAGGTGCAGGCCCTCTCTGGCAAAGAATCATGGTCTGTCAACCATGTTATCCCAGGCAGACAGATACTGGATACCCTTTGACTTGCACCACTACACTAGACAATTGTGGAATACAATCCTTTTGTCCCTGTACTGCAGTATCATTCTGGCCAATGGCAGAATGCTACCCTGGCCTTGGGACAATCCTGCATGGGCTACAAGACCTGAAAGTTCCTACATGTGTTTCCATGCAGTCCAGGCTACTGCATCACAGGTCGTGCACAACAACATGGAATATGCCAGAGCCATGTGTAGAGTTCAAAAGGTGGTCTGAGTGTATGGGTATGTGGCTAATCATGGCAGACAGGCAGCTGACAGTATGTATGCCCTCATATAGGTTGGTGAGTAACATAGTGCTAGAGTTTGCATTCACAAATGAGAACTGTTGGGCATGTTTACAGCCACATGTTCTGAGGTGTGGCACAATTATGCAAACTATGTCATACAGTTTGTGTATTTCAGTGTCTGTCTTCCTGCTTGGGGGGGGGTCACTTGTTTGGCCAGATACTTAGAAGCATCTGTGAATGTGTGTGATATCTGGTAGTGTATGTGGGTGACCTTACTGTGTTCTGGTAAGGGTATGTGGTGGTTGTGTTGAGCTGCATGTGTTAACCTACACCTCATGACTGTCCAGTCCATTCATGGCTGTAGACTGGGCTGCCTTCCAGCTTACCCCTGTAGCTGCATCCCAAATAATGTGTGGGGCATGGTGTTAGGTGGGTTTGGCAGTATACATGGCATAGAGATTACATTCCCCCAGGATTGCTACATACACATAGCTGACATTAGTAAACACCAGTAGCTGACTAGTGGACATGCCTGTATGAGCATTCAGTACTACAAGTACCACGTACTGTATTTAGTTTACGTATTACTTACGAAGATGTTTTAGACAGTGATGCTCACATGTAAATATTTGTGTTATGGACGTGACAACACTGGCTATTACAGAAACATTGTAGCTACCTTTAGCAGCAATCCTCCTCTGAGGAGCACATCACATCCTGTTGGTTGATTACAGATGATGCAAGTGTCTACAGGTCTGTTTCCTTCTCTGGGTATATACTCACATATCCACCAGGACCATGAGCTCTTTTGGGCACAGACACCCACTCTCCAAACAGAGTCATGTATCAATAGACTCTGATGCCACTATCAACATGATCAGGATATAATCAGATAGTGTGAGCCATCACCTATGAAGTGGCTATTACACATGGGCAGCTGTCTCCCACATCTTACAATCCTACTGCAGATGTTACACTGGAGTTAAAGATTATATGCAACCTGTTTCATTACCAGTGCTGTGCACTACCTTACATACAGTATGTGCAAGTGGCTGTTAGGTTGGCAATGAGAGGTTGGAATACACAAACCTAGTAGTTCAACCAGTGTGTCTCTACTCTCAATATCCACTCTATATAGGTGTGCACATAGCCATTTGGCCCAGCCCTGTAACAAGGGTCACTACACATTTTCATAACATGTACACATGCACAGCTGCTATTGCTTGCAAACGATACTAGAGAGGTCCAGTCCTGTAACAAGGGTCACTACACATTTGCATAACATGTACACATGCACAGCTGTTATTGCTTGCAAATGATACTAGAGAGGTCCAGCCCTGTAACAAGGGTCACTACACATTTGCATAACATGTACACATGCACAGCTGTTATTGCTTGCAAACGATATTAGAGAGGACCATTTCTGTAACAAGGGTCACTACACATTTGCATAACATGTGCACATGCACAGCTCTTATTGCTTGCAAACGATTCTAGAGAGGTCCAGCCCTGTAACAAGGGTCACTAGACATTTGCATAACATGTACACATGCACAGCTGTTATTGCTTGCAAACGATATTAGAGAGGTGGATATTACATGTGTTATGTGCATGGATAGTTACCTGGCTCTTCCAATTATCTTTGCTATCATGCTGCTAAACTGTCAGATGAATACAAATGATATGTATCCTGTTATTGAGTATTGTAATTGCCAATAGACATAACTACTGTGTGCATGACATAACAGAACTGCTATGTAGAATAGAATACAGATCTGCCTAAAATACTGTACATTACACAGTTATTGGCACAATATCCCACAATGCACACCATATTTGCACGGTAAGCCCACCTTTAACATGTTCATCTTACTTATACACCCATACATATGTCGACTGTTACAATATATCGACATATACTATCCCCTGTTATTGCACATACTTGTTGGACCAATCCTGACACTGACAGTGGCTGGAAGCGAATTGGTGGGTTCCAGGTCCATATCATCCCTTGTGGTGTATGCGGAGTTTGCCATGTGACCTACAGCAGTAAACACATAGAATACTACAAGCATTACTACTGCTCAACAATACATCGCTACAAGATAGCTATTTCCACTATATGCACTGATTACATTGTAATTCTTACAGAACAGGTCCTACATACACAGACATACTACATGTTATACATACCTTCTTAGTAACCGGAGGTGTTATTGACTAGTATAATACTCGTTTTTGGTTCGTCTTTCAGTGTTTTGTACTGTCCTACAGGTAGATACAGATGGTTTGAATGTGTGACAAGGCAAACATTTATAGTTACCGATCAGTAACATGTGCTATCCCGATAACCAATTGGTGTTCCTAAGTAGCTAATTACATGCACATCAGCTGTGCTGCTACTGCCTTAGCCAATACCATGGCTACAGTGGAGTATAATTGAGTACTCCACTTGGGCATTGTCCCTTTGCCTTACTAGTGAGGAAGACAGCGTGGAAGTGTTGTTTGGAATCTATTGCAACAGCTGTATGGAGACGAGCAGTAATATATTTTGTGTAATGCCTAGAGGATTTGGTCTAAATGTGAGTACTGCTGTTATATTTCTGAACATTGCTACTTCTGCAGGGTTTGCCTGTACCTAATACTTCTGCATATGTTTCAGTCTGGCCAGGTTGTTTGACCAGCTCAAGGCTGCATAGCTATGCATATAATGTTAGGCGGTTTACAGTGTGCTTACCAGCCATATTTAGTTTGGTGTTACTGTGTATCACACTGTGCTGATAATCAGTACTCGGTAACACTTCCTGGTGTACGAACCTTTCAACCCTCTGAAACGGGATTAGTTCATACAAACCCTGTTACATCAGCAGCTGTTCAATTGTATAACAGCAACTATTTCACATAGGGCCATGTTAGTGTGTCTGTGTCCAGGTATGTTAAGGTTTCAGCAGATGTTGTACAGTAGTTGAATAATTGGTTATGGTATGACAGTATGTATTGATGTAATTATTTTGGTTGTAGGATAGGTGTTGGTGGGTGTACATAGCACATGCAGGTGTGTAGGAACCCCTTTTATACAACGTCTATATGTGTGGGGGTGTTCTTTCCCTATGTGAACACCTATCCCTTAGTGGACCAATACTATGGTAATTGCAGGCTGATTCATTAAGACACTGTTAAATGCTTCCTGTATAGCACGCAGGTACTGTTAGTCCTTGAATCATTTTAGCAATACATCGGAATGTGATAAAGTTTTGCCAAATGAAAGCTGTCTGTGTATTTCTGTCATGGATATTTGCAGTCATTGCAGTTGTGTTGGTGACTTGTGTCCAAAGAACATATTTGTAATAGTGTATTGGCATATACTCTTCATATGTTATAGGTTCATAGGTAGGTACTAAGCTATCTGCCCGAAGGCATTTATAAGCCTAGCCAGAATGTGTTGGCTTTCACCACCCCCTTAGATTAGTTCCCTGTGCCTCTGTCCAGCAAAGCCATTGAAGTGATCACTGGGGTAAACTTTCTGTTTCCCATCCACTCGTCTAGGTTTCTTTTGAAGAGGGTTAGAGAGGAGCTCTGCCTAATGTAGATTGGAATATTTTTCCAGAGCATGGGAAGTCTCTGGGACAGGAATCTATCCCTCCAGCACATCCTATTTATTGTTGTGGTGAGGTATAGATCCCTGGAGCGTGTGGCCCGAGGGGATATGGTTTTCTTTACTTGGAGCATGTCCATCAATTCTGGGTTGGACATGGCCTTGTATGTCAGGCAGAGATCACCTCTGAGTAGGCGGTATGCAACCAAGTACAGCTGGAGTTTCTTCAGTCGAGCTGCATAGGGAATCTGCTTGAGGCCAGTGATCCTTTTGGTGAGGTACTTCTGTGGTCTTTCCAGTTGTTGTAGGTGTGGCATTGTACTCTATGATGGGTCTGATGAGTGATGCATAGAGGGGCCAATGACCTTTTCGATTTAGATGCAAACCCTTTTGTGATTAGGTGGGCCATATAGAAGGATTTTCTAACCATTTTGGCAATGTGATTATCAAAGGAGAGGTTACTATCTACTTGGGACCCAGATCCCTTATTACATCTTCCATATTTAGGGGGCTACCACCTATGTGGTAGTTTGTGGGTACTTTGTTTTTTTCCAAAGGGGATGACTATGCACTTTTTGGCATTTAGCTTAAGGCCATGGTTTTGACACCAGGCATCTGTCTCAGTGAGACCCTTTTGGAGGATGTCTGTGTCAGTTGGAGAGTCAATTATAGCCCCTAGTTTGCAATTGTCTGCAAACCTGGTCAGCCATAGTCCTCCTGTGCTTGCCTGTACCTCTGAGAAGTATGTGCCGAACAGGAAGGGTCCTAGGACTGAGCCCTGGGAACACTATTTGTAACCAGTTTAGAGTCAGACCTAGCTTCCGCGACTCTTACCATGTGGGTTCTGTCCATGAGCCAGATGGAAACCCATCTCATGATGTAGGGGTTTATGTTCAGGCTGGTGAGCTTGTCTGTAACACCTGAGTGGGGAATGGTGTCGAAGGCCTTTGCAAGGTCTAGGTAAGCTGTGTGGACCACCTTTCACTCGTCTCTACCCTTGATAACTGTCTCAAAGAAGTCCACCAGGTTTAGGAGGCATGATCTGCCCTTAACAAAGCTGAACTGGGTAGGGTCCTGTGTTTGGAGATTTCCAGTGTCTCTGTTAATGAGATCCATGATGATGCACTCCATAGCTTTGCAGACCAAGCTAATCAGGCTTATAGGGCGATAGTTCCCGGGGTCCATTGTGGCTCCACCTTTGTGGAGTGGAATAACCATTGCTATGCACCACTCTGTGGGCACATAGCCTGTGGATAGGCTGAGTTTAAACAGTGTGTTTAGGTGAGGGGTTAGTTCATCTTTGAGCTCATGTAGGACGCAGCCTGGGACATCGTCCGGTCCCATTGATGCTGTGTTTTTGGTTTTGGAGAGGGCTGTTTTAACCTGAGTGTCTGTGATTTCAGGGGCACTACATTCTTCTAGTATAGTTATGGGCCCTTTTGGGGCTGAGATAGGGGTGAAGTTTGCACTGAACCTGTCTGCCAGGATGTTGGCTATATTGGATGGTTCAGTGTATTTTGTGCCATTCTGCACTAACTCTGAGCAGATCTGAGAATTGCTACTTAGATTCTTGACATAGCTAAAGAATGCCTTCTGGTTATCTTTGGAGTCCATGGCAATTTTTCTTTCGAAGCTAGCCTTGGATGATTTTATTAGGGAACATAGTTTCTCACTGATACTAATCAGGGATGTCTTCCCTTCTTGGGATTTTACTATTTTCTGTACTAGTTTCCTCCTTCTATTGTATAGCTTGTTTACGACAGGGAAACACCAGACTGGTTTCCTTGTCTTGGAGGAGTGAGTCTTGGGTTTGTTCGGGATAGCACAATCCATGCATTCTTGTAGGTGCCCATAGAGTGCATTAGTAAAGGATTTTGCAGCTTGGATAGCGTTATCCTTTAGCATGGGGGCTTTGAAACTTCCCACCTCGGTCTTAAGTAACGTGAAGTTTGCTTTTGAAAAGTTTTTCACGGTGGTTTCTTTGACCAGGGGTGGTGTCAGAATGTGGATATCCAGAGTGATTAGTTTATGGTCAGATCTAACCAGCAAGGGGTTGACCTCTGGTGTGGAACAGCGGTCGCCCATGTTGGTGATGACCAGGTCCAATATGTTGTCACCTCTGATGGGGGTGTTGACCAGTTGATCCAGGGCATTTGAATTTATAAATTCTAGGGAATGTTGGGCAACGGAGTTTGTACTTGAGTAGTTCTCCCAGATAATGTTTGGGTAATTGAAATCACCCAATATCAGGGTGTTTGGTAGGACCTTTATGTTTCCCAGTATTTCCAGGAATGCGGAGTGGGGGTCCTGGGACATGGTGGGTGATCTGTAGCAAGCTATAATTTGAATAGCACTTTTGCCCATTGTTAGTTTCAGTTGGATGATCTCTGAAGCATTGTGCTGTGCCACTAACCTGGAGGTGTGGGTATCCTTGATGAATATGGATACTCCCCCTCATATTGTTTGGGGGTGGTGGAATGTGTGATTGCTATGGTCCATGTTATACTCAGATATGAGCAGTTTGTATGCTGTCTACAGACATGTTTGTATGTGTGTGTATGTATATATATGTGTATATATATATATATATATATATATATATATATATATATATGTGTGTGTGTGTGTGTGTGTGTGTGTGTGTGTGTATATGTATATATATATATATATATATATATATATATATATATATATATATATATATATATTATTGCATACGTTTATCTGTACCTCCATAGATGTGTAGATGTTTTTAACCTATCTATATATCTACATATATATGTAGACTTGTATATATCTACATGTCTCTATGTATCTCTCTCTCTCTCTCTCTATATATATATATATATATATCTATATATCTATATATGAGCATACACCTTTAATTGGGTACATGGCGGGTTGTCCTATTTCAACACATTCCTCCCTTTTGTGTTTTAACCTGTCTGCATACACAACTGGGATAGGTACATCCCAGGTAGCTTAGTGTTAGGTTACTCTGAGGATGGAGTACATGGTTGAGGGTTCTACTCCTGAAAGGTGTTATTATTTTACCTCTCAGAGTAGGCACTGGTAGGGAAAGTGTGAATAACACACATTTATGCGGTTGTAAGCAGGTTTGCCCATGGTCTGCACAATGTTAAGCAAAGGTTAAACCTGTGAAGCGCTTTTCCTTTTACTGTGTTTCAGCGCCACTTACCATCGCGAAAACTCATGAAAACCCGCTTACTACTGCTTAAGAGTGCTTTAGTCTACCTGCATCCAACAGCCCTTATTCTGGCCCTCAAAAATAACCTAACAACCCTTGCAGATCTTGAATGCGGGACCATGAACACCACAGTCAATGGCTTTACCACTAAGGCATCTGAAATATGTACAAATTTTATGGTGTTTAGAATATACATTGCACTATAGACATTCCTCACTAATGAAAACAAATGTGACAGTCAGTCGGTGTACATATGTCTGATACATGTTAATGTTCCGATATTTGTGAAATTAGGTGTTGCAATGTGACATGACAGGGTGTATTATGAATGAGAAAGGTTCTTGCTTTGTGTCCTTTTTATATTGTCCCTATACTCCATGTATACCCCTCCAGTTCACTTATTGGACATCCGACCCAGGCCCTCCATGATGCATGATTGCATTACCCATCATTCCTCCCCCACCCCAATCTTCACATACACAACAACCACCCCTTCTTTGTTGAATTAGGTTAATATTAATTGTTATAATACCAGAGCTGCATGTGTTTTGTGTACACTCCAATTCCTTTGGAGTGCTTCTCTGTCACGAAGTGTGTTCATAGATGTTTGTATATATGGCTATTGATATAACTGTATAATATATATATATATATATATATATATATATATATATATATGTGTGTGTGTGTGTGTGTGTGCAGACATCACTGACGTGTGTATATATATATATATATATATATATATATATATATATATATATATATATATATATATATATATATTTCGTATTAATTTGTAACAGTAATACATATGTAGACTGGAATATGTTGGTTCACAAACTGCAGTACATTACAATGTACTGTATATATGTACACAAAGTGACTGTCCCATTTGTGATCATTACAGTGAAATGCATATGGTATAAGGTGTAGTCTCAAGACCGCGAAACATGCATACACCTCGGATGACTTAGTGGCAAGTCCCATGACTATAGTGTGCACTGTCCAGGGTTCAACACCTGCAATGCTTTACAAATGTTTTTTACTCCAGAATAAGGCTCATTTAAGCAGTTGTAAGCATGTTTAAAAGTGGTTGTGTCACATTATAGCAGTGATTAAATACAGTTAAACAAACTTTGTAACGTATAACCTGTGCACGCAAACATGGCCACATCCGCTAACTAACTACTCAGGATATATACATGTCAGTGAAATAACATCTCACTATGTACTGACATAACATTACATTTTCTGTTGACTGTACTCTCCAGCACACATGGGTTTATATGGGTGTTTCAAATGTTTATTATACAGATGATTACTACCTATATATGCAAATTGTGGTTAAGGTATACTTTTGAACATGACAAACATTCCTGCCTTTATCGGAATTGGAACCTCGAATGCACAGATACTATGCAGTTGCTGTAACCATTACACTGTTGACATTAATGTTGCTTCCGCCTATTTCCTATTTAGATGATTTCTATGTGTAAGCTAGGCTAAGAAAAGAGCGGAGGCCCCCAAACTCACTGAGCTTCATGTACTCTTGAAATAACAATATATAACAAATGTACTATGAGACAATACGTTACATTCCTAACTACATTAGTCATAGCCCATCACTGACACACTTCAAGGGAAACCTTGTTGTGTGAATGGGTAACAGAATCTACACCCCTGGGATCATGTGCCCCAGAACCATACAGCCAGGGGGTGGAGGAGCCTGTCCAGTTTGATAGCTGCGAGACCTGTTGGGGGAATTGAATGGTGTTGAATTGTCACATTAATATGCCCTCTTTAGATTACTAAGTGTCCCTATCACCCTCCACAACCTCAGTCTTCAACAGCTTCCAGCAACTCTGCCTGGAATTGCTTCATTGACTATGCTTGACAGAGGCTCAGTTACTTCATTAATGGTGCAGAGAAAGCCAACACACTGTAGCTATGCTTCTAATTGCCCTTGGGCAGATAGGTAGTAGGCTATCTGTGAACCTCTAAAGTGCAGGCCATCACAACCATAATATGTGAATACACAGACCTTCAGATCACAATATATAGTGAGAAATCATCATGTAGTCAGGAAACAGTTAAGTACAGCAAGAACATACAGAACACTGATACTTAGTCACTCTAAAAGCCTATCTTGAAAGCTAGAAGACTTTTATAAGTTTAAGACTTTCTATTGCTTACCAGTAGGTTACCTACAGGAGAGATGAAAAACAAGCACAGATGTGGAACATGCATGCAATGATACCATACCGGCCTATGTGTCAGCCTTAGGCTTTGGAATACTGGCCAAGGCTATTGGCACCCCCATGGTGCCTTATTTAGGTGTCTTGAAGGTGAATACCAGCTCCGTAAACAGCACAATAGCAGATTCAATTAGGGTTATGCTACTCAACACCAGGGGTTGTGATCACAACATGCAGGGACTCGCAGCACTCCTCAGGATGGACAACATCAACATCTGTGCAGTAACTGAGATTTATCTTAAAGCTCCTGAGAGCACACCAGCACTACCAGACTACAACCCATACCACACATTTCAGCCACAGAACATGGACTGACAGACATGGAGGGGCTGTATCCATATTCATCAGGGATACCTACACCTCCAGGTTAGTGGGGCAGCATGATACCTCTGAGATCATCCATGTGCAGCTAACATCTGCCACAACTGCAATGTAAACTGTGGCCTGCTACAGATCACCCTCCATGATCCATGACCACCACTCCACCTACCTGGATACAGTGGAAAACATGACAGTCCTAATGCACACCCTGGCATTGGTCAATGTCAACTACCATGCCATTAACTGTGAAACTTACTCTGTTACTCACTTCCAGGCCCAGCGCTTCCTGGAATTTATCACCTCATATGCCCTGTATCAGGTGGTAACCTCCCTAACATGGGGTGGAAACTACTAGAAGTGGTCATCACCAACATGGACAACAGGTGCACCACAGCACCACAGCAGAGGTTAACTGGTCACTGGTTAGATCTGACCATGAACTATTCACTGTTTCCACACCCAAGCATCTCCCCCACCCACGGATACCACAGTGTATACCTTTCCTACAGCTAAATTTACACTACTAGTGACAGCCCCCATGCTAAGGGGAAACACTGCTCAAGATACAGACAGATTTACAAATGCAGTCTATAAGCACCTACGTGGATGTATGGATCATGCCATCACTGGTAATCCAAGACTCACTCCTCCTAGACAACTACATCTGTCTGGTGGACCTCTGCAATAAACAGGCTATACTACAGAAGTAGGACAGTGTTCCAGACAAACAGCAAATCCCACGAAGGGCAGACATCCGTGACCACTATTAGTATGATAGGTAGTTCCCTCATGACATCATCCAAGGCTAATATCAACAGGAGAATACGCAATGATTCGAAAGATAACCACAAAGCCTTCTGTCAAGGATCTACATGGTGACACACAGATTTGCACTGTGCTGGTGAAATATAGCACAAAATATGCTGACCCTACTGATATCGCCAACATCCTTGCAGATACATTCAGTGCATACTTCACCCCCTAAAGAGCCCACAACACTACCCGAAAGGTACAGTATCCCACACATCAGAGACACACAGGTGGAAATGGTCCTCTCTAACAGCAGAACACAGCATCAATGGAGGCAGATGTTGTCCCAGACTGCATCTTCCAAACTGTACAAGACAACCTGCCCCCCACCTAATTAAACTTTCCTACCTCAGTCTCTCCACAGGCTACATGCCCATACAATGGCTCGTGGCAACGGTTATTCCACTCCATCAAGGTGGAATCACAAATGACCATGGTAACTACCACCCCATAAGTCTGACTAGCCAGGTCTGCAATCGTATGGTTCTCATCCTCATGGCACTCATTAACAAAGACATTGGTAACCTCTGAGCACGTGACCCAACCCAGGTCAGCTTGGGAGAGTGCAGTTCATGCCTACTGAACCGGTTTGACATCTTACATACAGTCACCAAGACGTTAGATGATGTGGGAGGTGGTTCACACATACTACCTGGACCTCGCCAAGGCTTTTGACACCATGTCCCACTCAGGTATAATTGATAAACACACCAGCCTGTACGTACCCCCATACATCACAGGTTGGGTTGCCAACGGGCTTACACACAGAACCCACATGGTACGACTAGTGGTCTCCAGGTCCAGCTCTTGACCAGTCATGACTGGTGTCCCACAGAACTCAGTCCTGGGAGCCCTACTGTTTGGCATATACATCTCAGAGGTACAGGAAAACACAGGTGGGCAACGGCAGATCATGTTTGGCAATGACTGTGAACTGGGAGCCATGCTTGATAGTCCAGCTAACACAGACATCCCTCAAGGGGCCTCACAGAGAACATCACAGGGTGTCAATGTCATGGCCTCCAGCCAAGTGCTACTAACTGCATGGTCATTCCATTGTGGAATTGACACCCACATATTAACACATAAGTGGTAGCCACTTTAATACGGACGAGGTAATGGGGTATCTGGGGACTATGGTAGATAGTGATCGCCCCTTTGGCAATCATATCTCCACAGTAGTTAGGACATCCTTCTATGTAGTAAAAATAATATTCGACCGGACTGGCCAACACTGTAACAACAGGATAATCCAAAATCAGTCACAGTCACCAAGATATGCACTGAACACAAGGGCACGTACGAAATACTTTGGTACAAAATTTATTGACTTCGACAACAATACTGGTTGAGCGCTTTCATCTACTGATAGTGGATTTCATCAGAACCAACATTAACAGCCACTATTCACTTTTTATGTGGCTTTAAACCAATCACAGACTTAAAACATTTCCTTTTTGTTTTAAACATGTTTTAAAACATTTAGAGCTCAATTGGAAAGCATTATCTTGTTAAGATGCTGTTTAAATTGATTAATTGCATAATTATTTTATTGCTTGTGTATATATATTGCTATGCTATGTAAGCATTTTATTCTCCTTGAAGGCTTTGGCCGAGACGTCAGAGAGAGTTTTTTCAGTGTGCATTAAATCCTTTTGGTGGAGTTTGTGTTCGTTGTTTTTTTCCTGCTTGGTTCCTGTTGTTCCAGTTTAAAACATTTCCTACCCTATCTATACTAATTAACCATTTAAAGTGCTCAGTGCATTAATTCCAGAACGACTACCTATCTAATTTAACTTTAATAGCTTATACTGACACCTTTGAATTTTAACCTATTCAAAATATCTTATTTGATAAACAATACCTAAATTTTATTGATTTACTAATAAAACAGACTTTAAGAAATATATATTTTCCTTAAAAAACATTTAAAAAAAACAGATTTTAAAAAATACATAAAAAGGTATTGCCCATCCGAATGTACATCATACATGATCCCCTTGTAATCATAACACAATTCTACTATAAACTATTACTGTTTAATGTTCCTACTGCTATACACTCACCTATTATTCTCTAATACTGGCTTAATAGAGATAGTATCATTAAGTCCAGGATATTCAGACGCATTAAGTTTAATTTGCCATCTTGTCTCCCTCTCTCTCAATACTAATTTTATATTCCCTCCCCTAGGGTTAGGTTTAATACATTCCAATATCCCAAAATTAAAAGAATTACATACCCTATTTCCAATAAGATGTCTCCAAAGAGCATTTTTTGTATCCTCCCTTTTTATCTTATAATAATGTTCATACATTCTATTTCTCAGACATCTAACTGTCACCCCCACATAATAACAAGGACATTTTGTACACTTCGCTAGGTAAACCACGTGGGGAGTCCTACAGTTACCTTTTCTAAATTTTATTTTTGTATTGTGAACATCTTCCAATGTAACTGACGGTACTGACATAATATATTTACACTGATTACAACTTCCACATCTAGTGGTATGTGTATCCTCCTGTACATATTTGAAATTGTTTTTCTTCCCTAGTCTCATCTTGAGATTGTTCCCATTCCTATATACAAATTTGGGTCCATCTCCCACTCCCTTAAATACACTCTCCTCAGTTTTTAAGATATTCCAATTATTCTGTATTATTTTTTTTATGCCATTTACTTCGGGAGCATATTGTACAATACATGCTCTGGTATATTCTTTCATTTCCGAGGATCTTTTATGTCCATTAATAACCCCATTCACTTCTCCTAATATGGGCTTGTATTTTTTTCCCCATTCTTTCTTTACATATTCCGTAATGTCCAAAATCATCTCCTTCGAGTATCCCCTAACTTCAAACATTTTACCTATATTGTCCATCTCCAATAACATATCCGAATACTGGGATGTCATTCTTGCCACTCTTATACATTGCCCTTTTATTATACTCCTTTTCTGGTTTATGGGGTGACAGCTGGTGAACTCTAAATAATCATTACTAAAGGTTTCTTTCCTATATATGTTAGATTTAAATATACCATCCTCTATAGTAACTTTGGTGTCTAAAAATGATATACTATTCTTATTCATACTGAATGTGAACCTTAAATAATCACATCTAGTATTAAGATAATTTATAAATTCTTTAATGCTACTTTCGTTACCCCTCCAGACCAAGAATGCATCATCCAGAAATCTTAGATAGCATACAATATGTTCCTTCCATTTACTTTCTAAAATATATTCATTCTCCCAATCTAAAAGGAAAAAATTTGCAAACATGGGGGCACAAGCTGCCTCTATTGCTACTCCTTTGCTTTGCCTGTAATATTCTCCTTGGAAAATTATGTAATTATGTGACAAAACTATTTCCATAAATTCCAAAATTAACATTATTTTCTCCCATTTCAAGTCACGATATTTCTGTATACTATGTTGAAATCCAGTTAATCCTTCTTCCAGAGGAATACTGGAAAAAAGATCAACAACATCAATAGTCACTAGTATACTATCATTGGTGATATATCCAGTATCTAACCTTCCTAGGAAATCCCAGGAATCTTTCACAATATGACTAATCCTGTTGTATACAGGTTTTAACCAATAGAATGTATGAACATTATTAAAAGATAAAAAGGGAGGATACAAAAAATGCACTTTGGAGACATCTTAATGGAAATAGGGTATGTAATTCTTTTAATTTTGGGATATTGGAATGTATTAAACCTAACCCTAGGGGAGGGAATATAAAATTAGTATTGAGAGAGAGGGAGACAAGATGGCAAATTAAACTTAATGCGTCTGAATATCCTGGACTTAATGATACTATCTCTATTAAGCCAGTATTAGAGAATAATAGATGAGTGTATGGCAGTAGGAACATTAAACAGTAATAGTTTATAGTAGAATTGTGTTATGATTACAAGGGGATCATGTATGATGTACATTAGGATGGGCAATACCTTTTTATGTATTTTTTAAAATCTGTTTTTTTTAAATGTTTTTTAAGGAAAATATATATTTCTTAAAGTCTGTTTTATTAGTAAATCAATAAAATTTAGGTATTGTTTATCAAATAAGATATTTTGAATAGGTTAAAATTCAAAGGTGTCAGTATAAGCTATTAAAGTTAAATTAGATAGGTAGTCGTTCTGGAATTAATGCACTGAGCACTTCAAATGGTTAATTAGTATAGATAGGGTAGGAAATGTTTTAAGTCTGTGATTGGTTTAAAGCCACATAAAAAGTGAATAGTGGCTGTTAATGTTGGTTGTGATGAAATCTACTATCAGTAGATGAAAGCGCTCAACCAGTATTGTTGTCGAAGTCAATAAATTTTGTACCAAAGTATTTCGTATGTGCCCTTGTGTTCAGTGCATATCTTGGTGACTGTGACTGATTTTGGATTATCCTTCTATGTAGGCCATCTGATTACTAAAGGATTCCCATCTAGACATGCTGGGGTTATAGTGCCCCTTTACTCATCACTCATCAGTCCCATCATAGGGTATAATAACCCATGTGGGATGTACCTCAGAAGACACTTCCAACAGCTGGGAGGTCCTCAAATGTACCTCGCCAAGGGGAATACTGGCCTCCAACATATGGCCTATGCAGCCAGACTGAATAAACTCCTGCTTTACTCAGTGGCATCTCATTTACCCAGAGATGATCTCCGCTGGCCAACACAGCCATGTCGAACTCAGGCTTGATGGATATGCTCCACCTATGGGAATCCATGTCACAGTAAGCCACACACTGTAGTGAGCTGAACTTTGCCACAACAATAACTGGAAGATGCTGGAGGGACAGCTTCCTGTCACAGACACTCCCCATACTTTGGAACAACATCCCTAACTACATTATACAGAGCCCCTCACTTACACTCTTCAAGAGAAACCTTGAAGAGTGGATGGGGAACAGTAGATGCACCCCAGGGATCCCGCCATTGGCTCTGCTCCACAGAGGGACAGCTAATGAATCAATGGAGTGGCAAAAGCTAACACATTTTGGCTTGGCTTATGAATGGCCTCTGGCAGTTGGCCAAGTACCTACATATGAATCTATACATACAGTATCTGCATATGCTGATAGCTTAATTTACAGTTCAGGTGTTAACTTACCTTGTGCCAATGACAGTTGTGTATGCAATAGTTGAGGGCTGCCTATGTTGGATGCACACAGTAGACTGCCTATACATGACAATTTACTGGTAGTCTTGTGTGTGTGCCATCCATTTTTACTGTGTGTGCAGGTGGAGAAAGGTGTCAGTCCCTAGGTGCCTACACTGTCAGTGTGTGTGCTATATGTTCCCTCTTTGCCAAGGCATGGGCATACTGGACATGCCTCCATCTGCCTACTGGAGCTGGCTCAGGGTGTTTGTGGTCTGAGTACCTCTGTGCCTATGGGGGCCTTGGCAATGGTGGTGGGTTGTGAAGGCCTTCACCATTCTGTCCCTGCTGCAGCTGTTTCCGCAGGATCATATTGTGTAGCATGGCACACACTATGAAGATGTGGGCACATGTGCCTGGAGAGTACTGCAAGGCTCCACCAGATATGTCCAAGCAATGGAACTGTGATTTCAGCATCCCAACACATGCTCTACGATGATTCTGGTTTGTGCGTGTGCTTCATTATCGTGTTCCTGCATGGGTGTGTGTGCATTTCTGATGGGAGTCATTATCCATGGTTCCAGTGCATAGCCAGCATCCCCCACCAGGTGGCCATTTGGGATGTCCCCCCAGCTAATAACTTATACAGCTGTGAGGCATGCCAGATTTGGGAGTAGTGATAGCTTCCAGCTCTGCCAGCACACACATCCATGATAATGCCCTGGGCATTGCACATGACCTGGCAGTTGATGGAGGGGTATCCCTTGCGGTCTATGTAGCACCTACCCTGCTCACCGGGTGGTGACTCGATGTGTAGGTGCATGCAGTCTATTGCACCCAGTACCTCCGGGTATTCTGCCACACGGTAAAAGAGACACATATTGCTGGCCAACTCCTCCTGCGTTCGGTGGAAGTATATGTGCTCATTGGCATTTGGTAACATGGCATCCAGGAACTGGTGTAGTACCCTGGATGCTGATGCCTGTGAGATCCCCATGATATCCCCAGTTGGTCTTTGAAAGGTACCCATAGCTAGTATTCTCAGGTTTACACATACCTTCGTATTCACTGGGATGGGTTCCCTTCTGTTTGTTCTGGCTCTGAGGCGTGGCCGGCACAGCTCCACAAGTTGCTGTAGCATGTCCCTGTCCACCCTGTAATGCTCTACTATCACCAGATCATGTAGACCCTGGTAGGTTACCCTGGGTCTGAACACTCTCCTCCTCTGGTGCCTGAGGTGGTCGAGTGCATCATCCTCCACACCACCTTCAGTCTCCAACACATTCTGGTGGATCAAAGCTATGGCAGCCCCTAACATGTACATAATAAAAGTTCCCCGTCTGTATACACCACTGGTGCAGAGTGTATGGGAATACACAAATGTGTGTGAGGTGCTTTCACACTTTATAGTATTGTGCTATGGATGCTGCTGATGTCAGTGGGTGTGTATGAGCTATTCCAGCTGCAGCGTGTCTTAATTATGGGTTTTGCAATGAGTACTACAAGTGTGGGGCCTTCACTGTGGAGATCTACTTGCCAGCCTTGATTAATCTGTTGCCCTTTAATTCACTTTTAGACCTGGATCCCCTCTCATTATCAGGCATACATCTACCTGCCATCTTTCTTGTTTTGTACTTTCCCTACCCAGTCATGGCAAAATGTGCCTTGTAGCTGATATACTACAAATCGGCTTTGTTCTGCTTTGACACTTTACTGTTTTCTTTGCAGTACAGCCCCTCCCCTTTCCTGTTCTGCAGGTAGCTGCTTGCAACCTTGTTAACTGTCAATGGCCCACTGTAGGCTCCTAGGTGTTAATTACTCATTTGTACTCCAATTTCACTGCTGCAGCATTTCGTTATTTCTTTCCTATATCCTTCCTGTTTCAGCTGCAGTGCGTGCCTCGCATACCTGTTTACCGGGTTTACGCACGTTTTCATCTCCAGTCACATGCATACTCAGTTACCTTGTGTACTCTCAGCTAAGCACAGCTATGGCCAATTTGACACACCCCTATCCTGCAGCTTTTCCTAGCTAGAGGCAAACCGGTTTAGCAATGCTCCAATGTGCTTACAGCAATGACGACACACCACTCTCTTGATGTCATCTTTATCTCAAGGGTACACCTCGGTGTTATAATGCTATGCTGTGAGGTGTATCCTTACACTAGTGGGGAATCTGCAATTCACTATTACTCCTCTCATTTGCATGGCATTGTCTACTAATTCCTAGCTACTGCGCATAACACTGTCACTGCCTCTTAGCAACCCTTGTGCCATAAGTATGGTGTAGCATGCCTGCCATTGACTATTATGGGGAAATCATGATATGTGTTTCATTGTGGCTTTATTCTATATTTTTATATATTCCTTGCGATCCCCTTTGCGCACTGCTGCCCTGCGCTTCCACGTCACGATAGTGCGACTATATATATTAAATGTTAATTTTATATTTTGTACATTTATTTATGCCAATGGCTACATATTTAGCCATTGGCATATATTAACAATATAATACATGTGTTTGGTCAGCTGTCATGGCTCCGATTTTATGTTTGCAAAAATGTAAACCATTTTCTACAGTTTACATTTCTGCATGCTTACACTACACCTGCACCATTTCCTGAATCGCTACATACCTTCATTTGCATGCTACACTTCTGCTGCACATGGGGTAATTAGCATGCAAGGCTCAGGAGGTGTGCGGGCGTAGCGTACGTAGGTAATGCACGTGGAAACAGCTCATACCTGAATCGCTCAGTGGCCATATTTGGTGTTAGAATGCCAACGCTATGCCTGCACCTGGTGCAAGCTTCATGAATCCCGGGGACTGTTTTTTTTTTCAGGGGAAGTTGTATGCTTGAAGCACATTTACATCTTAGTTTTGACCTCCTGATGTCTTCCATATTATCAAGAATAGCTACCCTGTATGAAATCAGTCAGTACAGTTTTGACCTACTTGAATGACTGATAATGCTGTATTGCTGCAGCATACACAACCAGAGTCAAAAAAGTCAGATCATGGACAAATGGTGACCACTGGATGGTAATGAATCACACCCCCACAAGGCATACCAGCATTTCATTACTTGGTTAACTGTCCCCAATTACCATAATCACTGCTCAAATCTGTCAGTATACATACAATTTTCTTCTTTACTTTTACAATTATCACTAAGATTTGAATTTTATTAACAACTTTTATTTCAAATTTTACAAAAAAAAACACATAAACATTTTCTAAATAAAATAAAACCCTCTGACATTGAAAAGAGTCTTAGCATGAGAAGCAGTAAACTTCAATTCCCTAGAAATTCACAGTTAATGTAAATGCATCTGGCAACCCATTACAAGAGATGTGCTGGGATTCATACTCAAATAGCATATAGTGAAGGGTTTAAGAATTCAAAAGACCAATGAGTAATGCCTTTACTTGCAGCCTGAGACAGCTCACTAGACGCAAGTGTCCCTTTTCGGGAGCAGTCCAGGGTTACTCTCTGGTGAAGTAATTTGGTCAGAGTTACATGGAAGACAAATAAAGTCTAAGGAAATCAAACCTGTACTTACAGGAGGCAGCTCTGTAACAGTTCATAGCCTTACTCATCTGCACTAACTTCTAGAAAAAAAACTGTTGTAGTTCAAACGCAGTGCATTTCATACATTTCTACAATAAAACAAGATAAATTAAAAACACATTCATAATTAAACAATTAAACAAGATAAATTAAAAACACATTCATAATTAAAATATTAACATTATTCTCATAGTTTTCATGCTGTGCAATTTATTCATAGCTAAATAATAAGCACATTGTCAACTTTCAACAGAACAAGGAAATCAAGAATTACACCCAAAGAACATGGCTCATATGATGATGCTTATAGTTTCATAGGTAAGTACTAGGCTAGCTGCCCTTGTGGGTCATTTTAAGCTTAGCTGATTTCTCTCAGAGATGAGACTTAATCCCTGTGCCTTGTGTTTGTGAGTTAAACAACTTAACCATTTTGCCAACTTTCAACCTCCTTATGCCAACATCCAACCCCACATTCCTTTTTACTAAAATCAAATTTCCTCCCTATATACCATAACTACTCAGATTCATAGGAAGTTATTAGGCTGGCAGTCCAGAGAACCATTGAGAAACCTAGGCCAGCTATCCAGTTTCCCCAAAGCATTGCCTAGTTAAGTGACTTGCTCAAGGACAGGGCATAAATATGAGGCAAAATCAGAGATAGGCTGTTAAATTAGACACAGGTAAGAGCAGACTGTTCTACATCTCTTAATAAGTTCAGAGAATAACAGATTTTTCAGCAACATGCATTTGGTGAACCTCAACAACTATGAACTTTTAATGACTGACATTGATTGACTGTAACCTTCATGGATTTATCAAAAAAAAAAAGAAAAAATAATGTCAATGAAGATTTGGCAGTTGGTGTGGATGATTAAGGCTCCAAGCTTTTAATGAGCTGCCTCCTGTAGTTAAGTGTATTGGGTTTGATCCTACCTGCTATGTGGCTTTGAGCAAGCCAGTTAACAGTGCCCTCTCTAACTGGGGTATTTCACATTAACACACACACACATATATACAATTTCTTAAAGAAAGCTCTCTGATTCTATTGCCAGGTATGGATCATCACTTAGGAAAGCAGCTATGAAATAAATGGCTTTTCTTACTGCACACAAAGTAAATGTGAAGCAGCAGTGTTTCATTTCAACAATTCCCAAGCAAAAGTAACTTAAAATGGTGGATTCCCACATACAGTATTTTCACATCCAACTCTGTTTTACCTACTGATGAGCTTCTCTTTCAGCTGCACTGTGGGAGTTGGGGGTGGAATCCCGCATTCCCCGTTTCTATGTAACCACACTACTACAGGCTGCACTGTGGTGGGTGGAACCTCCTGTACTGCATGAAAGAAGAGAAGACACTGGCAAAACAAAGATTTACTTTTTATTCTGCTATAGATGTCTGGCTGGCCATAGGCTCTCCTAAAGTTGTGGGACATGGGTGACCTCCTTTTTTTTTGCTTCTGTTATAATCCACCACTGTCCCAAAGCAGGATACTGTCCAGTTTATATGTGTAGTTTTGAAGACCGTTCCCTGTGATGGCATCCCTCTGCCTGAATTCCCTTTGGTGAGCTGAAAGTAGATACTTAGAAGACATAGCCAAAGGTGGGATCCTGATCGATGTTAGGAAAATAAGTAATTTAAATTCACTGTTTTCATGACACATTATATATCAAAATAATGGCAAGGTTAATGCATAGCAATATATGATGGCAGAATTAATAAATGCAATCAATACACAATAACAATGGCACAATGTAAGCAATACACAATACTATATCCAATTACATTAACAACAAAGCAATAATATAATGTTTGCTCTTACGTTTTACACTTTTAATCTTAAACAATACCATTATAACACTGCATCAATGCGATAAGTATCACTGCTGAGATTTTCTTCACTTGGCGCTTTTACTGTGTTACTTGATTGCCTGTTGTTATGTAAGCTGAAATGTTATGCAGCTCGTAATTGTTATAACAACTATATTTGCTGCTTGTCAGTTATTGTAGTAGGCGTATTTGATTTAGCTAGCTTTATGTATTTATATTCAGTCAAATATGAATTCAGCTAATATATTTGTAAGAGTTTGTGGCTTTTATTGTTTGTCTCTCTTGCTCTGCTTAAGCTTCTTTGTGTAACAGTAAATTTACTGTTAAGGTCTGATTTTCAAGGCTTTAATACATAGGCAACTAGCTGATAGAGGAGCTCATCAGTAGGTAAAACAGAGTTGGATGTGAAAATACTGTATGTGGGAATCCACCATTTTAAGTTACTTTTGCTTGGGAATTGTTGTTATTTAGCATACTATCTTCACATAAGCAGTTGCTGGATGAGAACATGCTTAGAGATTTACTGAAACTTTGCTTCAGCATGATCTCCTACAGTGTGATGTTTTACTTAAGATGATCCACCCAGCAGATACACTCCAGTATATTTGTTTGGATTGCTGCTGTTTTACATAAAAGTGAATATTGTCCCTCTTTGCCTTATTAAATATTTCTCAGAAATATCAGTCCTTCAGTTAAACCTATAGTATTTTAGCATCTATAGTTTAAAGTGATATTTGTGCACTTTTCTTAACCTGCAAATTAAACTTTCTCTATAAATTTAATTAGGGACAGTGATGCTCAAGCCCCATCCCCCTTCCCCCTTCACTGTGCAGAGAGACATTACTGCTGATGTCAAGCAAGGCTCTGAAGCAGAGTCAGGGCACCCACTTAATTAGGCTGCAGATTGCATTTAATATAGGGAGAGAGGTTACAAACACATGCCTTAAGTAAGGACCTTCCTATATTGTAACTGTTTGCTGTCTCCTACATTAGTGCAAGGAAATTTCACTGGTGTCAGTATCTACTACCTTAGAGTGAGTACAGCTGCCTCCTTTCACCTTATTGTATGAATACTGAGGAATCTTAGGAATTATTTCAATATATTGTCCCCCTCCATCTGGAGCCCATTTATTACTGTGCAGCTGTAACCTAGATTGTCAGTTGTTAAGACACAGTGGCTTTCTATTGTTCTTTTGGCTGCTGTCTCTCACCTGTCTGCTTTTTATATCTCACTCCTAATGCCGTGTCTACTTTTTCCCATCTGGCTGGCCTTGTTCTATCTCCTTTAGCACCCTCATACTGCTGTTGCTACACTGTCCTTTTTTGTCTCTTTCTGGTGCTGTCTTCCCAATTTGTTTGGTGGGGTGGGTTAAGAGTATTTATCTTTTTCCTGTTAGCTTTTAACACTACCACTGTTATTGCTATTTCCTAGTCTATTAAAATATTTTACTTACCTTTTACTGATCCCAACTGTATTTATACAAGAACCAGTTTGGTAAGATTACAATAGACAATCAATAAATTTAGCCATAAAAGTTCTATCAGTCAATAAGGCTAGTCTAATCATTAGACTTGTATACTCATCACTCAGAAAATTGACATCAACATTAGGGCAATCCAGCAGCACTGTCTGGTTATGTCACCTGCTCAAAGTCACACAGTAAGCAAATGGTGATAGGAGAACTTAAACTCTGCACTCTTAACTAAAGGAAATAACTCATTAAGCACTTAGAGCCTTAGTCTCCTAACCCTGTAATGCCATCCCTAAACAAGTAAAAATGACTTATAAACTCACAAGCAATACAATTCTGCTCAAACTATACTTTACCCAATCTTGGTCATGCTCGCATTCATCACAAGGTTGAGACCTCTAGTGAAAGAAAAAACCTCTTATTACCTATTCCTTACTTTTCCTCTCCTGCATTTGAATCAATACACCCTTAACAACTTCCCTCCTGCGCTTGAATCAATACATCCCTCTTCATACCCCGTCTAACACTACTTCTCATCTTTTTCTTTCTCTAACTGCCCCCATCCACTGCTGTACTTCTGTCTAGCACACCCAATATACAGAGGTACAGAGGTATAGCTGGTTCAATTAGTGCTCTATGCTGATGCCACTAAGCAATGTCCCATCTTCTTTTGAGCCTTTGTCCTCCAATTATTTTTTTGCTTTGTTCAGAATTCTTGAGCAATGAAGATGAGACGTATTTTGGTCTGTTCCTTGTAAAATGTGTAGCCTGCTGGCAAATTGTTGTGGATTGCATTCACTAAATAATAACAGGCCTGTGGATTTCAGATACTGTATTATTAAGAAAATGCTTGCTAATGCAAAGCTTGTTATTCTAGCAACGTTCTAAGTATAGATGAAAAATATTAAAATCTGTTCCTATTTTTGAGGCTTCATCACATATTCTTTTACTTGCTCTGTATCTTAAAACAAAGGTCCTTAATCAGTCATTTCCCCATGCAAGAATGAAAAAAGCACATTAATTTGAACTCTGTCATGTCCCCTTAACCAGGCTCCCTTTTCCTTTTTTTTATTTTTATTTTTTGTATAATTACATTGCCTATAATTTGAGAGGGCAGATGAGCATTGCAATGGGCTGTACTGTATGGATATGACAGCAGTGAGCTGTAATACAGTGGGACTATTATTTATGAATTCATTATTTTGATCTCAAGCAGATATCTAAGGAGTACAATCATGCAAGATGATGTGTGTATGTAAATACATGCTTCCTGATTCCCAGAGTAGTTAAAGTGTAAAGAAAGGAATGGATTGCAATAAACAGGAGCATCATTATATGACCCATGTTCTTTCTGTACAATCTTTGTCTTCTTGCTTTGTTGACTGTTAGTGTCAAAATAAGAAGCCAACCACAACCTTAAATGAACCAGTAAATGCACAATAACGTTTGTAAGGAAAGTCACCAGGATGACCACGGTAAGAAAAATGTTTATTCGGAACCCAGCACAGCACAGCACAGTAAATACCACAAATCAAAATTTTGTGGTGTTTACTGTGCTGTGCTGGGTTCTGAATAAACTTTTTTCTTGCCGTGGTCATCCTGGTGACTTTCCTTACAACCTTTATTGTTCATTGACTGTTAGTGTACTTACTACTTAGCTGGAAATAAACTGGACATCATAAAATATATATGTTTACTGTTAGTATTTTAAATATGAATACATTTTAGCTCAGCTTGTTTTTGTGGGCACCTGTTGTGAAATGCACTCTGTTGGTCTACAGAAGGTTGTCTGGTACTTAGTGCAGATGAGTAAGGCTATAAGCTGTTAATGAGCTGCTTACTATAGTGCATGGTTTGATTCCCTTAGCCTTTGTTTGTCCGCTGTGGGACACTGACAAAGTCACATCACCAGGCACTGCTCCATCGATGCCCCTGAAAATGAACACTTGGGTCCAGTGGGCTGTCCCAGGGTATTAGCAAATGCATCACACATTTGTCTTTTGAATTACTGCACCCTTCAGATAGTTGCTAATTAATGCTTCAGTATATGCTATTTGACTACTAATCCCAGCAAGTCTGTTTGTATATCAATGGGTTGCTAGATGCATTTTTCATTAAATGTAAAAAAACAATATGTTATGTACAGTAATCTTTCTGACTTTTGTTTTGCATGTGAGTTGTTGGGCAAACACTGCTGCAGCATCCATGTTGGGAGGAATTTAATAAAGCCTACATGTTTTTTTTTCTGTATAGGCATTGCCCCGTGCTGTTTACATGGGTGTGAACATTTTTTAGGTTCATAGGTTCATAGGTAAGTACTAGATTATCTGCTTGAGGACATCTATAATCCTAGCCAGAATGTGTTGGCTTTCACCACCCCCTTAGATTAGCTCCCTGTGCCTTGGTCCAGCAGAGCCATTAGTTCCCTGTGCCTCTGTCCAGCAAAGCCACTGCAGTGATCCCTGGGGTAAATTTTCTGTTTCCCATCCACTCATCAAGGTGTTTCTTGGAGTGTTAGTGAGGGGCTCTGCCTAATGTAGATTGGAATCCTGTTCCAATGTTCCAAAGCATTGGGAGTCTCTGGGACAGGAATCTATCCCTCCGGCATGCCCTATTTATGGTTATGGTAAGGTTTAGATCCCTAGAGCGTGTGGCTCTTGGAGATTTGTTTTTTTTTTTTTTTTTTTTTGGTGGAGCATGTCCATCAATTCTGTGTTGGACATGGCCTTGTATGTCAGGCAGAGATCACCTATGAGTAAGCGGCATGCAACCGAGTACAACTGGAATTTCTTCAGTTGGGCTGCATAGGGCATATGTTTGAGGCCAGTAATCCTCTTGGTGAGGTACTTCTGTGGTCTTTCCAGCTGTTGCAGGTGTCTTGTATGGTACATCCCAAATGGGGCGTTTTACTCTATGATGGGTCTGATGAGTGATGAGTAGAGGGGCACAATAACCTCTTTTGTTCTAGATGCGAACCCTTTTGTGATCAGATGGGCCACATAGAAGGATTTTCTAACCACCTTGGCAATATGATTATCAAAGAAGAGATTACTGTCTACTTGGGTCCCCAGATCCCTTATTACATTTTCTGTATTTAGGGGACTACAACATATGTGGTAGTTCACTGGTATTTTGTTTTTTCCAAAGGGGATGACTATGCACTTTTTGGCATTTAGCTTGAGGCCATGATATTGACACCAGGTATTCGTCTCAGTGAGACCCTTCTGGAGGATGTCTGTATCACTGGAGAGTCAGTTATGGCCCCCAGTTTGCAGTCATCTGCGAACTTGGTCAGCCATAGTCCTCCTGTGTTTTCCTGTACCTCTGAGAAGTAGATACCAAACAGGGGGGTTCCCAGGACTGAGCCCTGGGGCATGCCACTTGTAACTGGCTCATAGTCAGACCTAGAGCCTGCAACTCTCACTGTGTGAGTTCTATCCATGAGCCAGTTGGCAACCCATCTCATGACGTAGGGTTTATGTTCAGGCTGGTGAGCTTGTCTATAATACCAGAATGGGGAATGGTGTCAAAAGCCTTTGAGAGGTCTAGGTAGGCTGTGTGGACCTCCTTTCCCTCATCTAAAGCCTTGGTAACTGTCTCAAAGAAGTCCACCAGGTTTAGGAGGCATGATCTGCCCTTAACAAAGTCAAACTGGGTAGGGTCCAATGTTTAAAGGTTCCCAATGTCTCTGTTAATGAATTCCATGATGATGCACTCCATAGCCTTGCAGACCAGACTAGTCAGGCTTATAGGGTAATAGTTCCCGGGGTCCACTGTGGCTCCACCTTTGTGGAGCGGGGTAACTGTTGCTGTGTGCCACTCAATGGGTACGTAGCCTGTAGAGATTCAGTAAGTGCTGCTGAGAGGAGCACATGCACGCTCCAACATAGAAACTTCTGTATCATGCAAATCACCTCATAAGCAGGTGAATCTCATGCAAATGAGGCAGGTAGAGTGATCCATGAAGCAGATAGACATCTGTTTAGACCCCATGTCAGTGTCTGTAGTGTATGCAGAAAAATTCCGTGTACAGGAGTGTAGTCAGACAAAAGGGGTTGTAAAAATGGAGATATATGGAAAGAAATGTCATACCACATATACATATGAGTGAAACTATTATCCTGTACGTCAGAAAAATTAAAGGAAATATTTTTTTTTTTTTAATAATCTGGGCATGTTTGCACACCACACCACAGTGAGCAAACATGCTTTATAAAAAAATTAAGATTATCTAACAGAAATGTATTGCAGGACTGTGTGTGGCGTCTCCACAATGGTGCATTGCTGCTATTGCTAATGTGGTTGGGCTATGAAGTGTGTAGTTTCCAAGCTGTGAGCATGGATACCTATGCAAATGAGGTGGAGTTACTGAACAGACCCATGTTGCTGTTTACAAAGGATGTATTTGAGACCGGGGGTGTGTCTACTCTCTTCTAAGCTCATGTCAACTTAGGTACACATATTTGCATGGTGCACCACCTGACTGAGTGTGTACCTTCAGGTGGGTGTGTCCACTAACTTCTAAGCTTTGTTTACTTTCCATGCGTGTGTTTGCGGGGTGTGCCGCTGTGCTGAATGTGTCTGAAAAAATGTATTTAATTAGTTTTGACCCTTGTTTAAGCTAAAATAGGGCCATTAAATGATGTTAATTATATCGTAGGCAGGTGGAATGCATCATAGTTAGCCAATCACACATTCTTCACCTACAGCAGAGCTCTATAAAGTATGAATACACCCTACATTCTGATTTTTCCCCAATACCCTGGACCATTGGAATACAGACTTGGGAATTTTAACTGACAGAATGCTAGGGGCTGCTGCAGGTCTGCTACACCTGTATATGCTAGATGCTGAAGTCAGTGCTGCTGCTGACAATAGGCCTTGACAGAAAAGTAGAAGAGTGCTCAGACCCAGGGTAACCTTCCAGGAGCTACAAAAGCTGGAGATTGTAGAGTGCTACAGGGTGGGCAGGGACACACTACAAGAACTCACTGAGCTCTGCTGCTGTCAACTCAGACCCAGAGCCAACGGAGGGGAACCCATCCCAGTGGAAACAAAGGCATGTGTAGCCCTTAGGATACTAGCTACAGGTACTTTCCAAAGACCAACTGGAGACATGATGGGGGTCTCACAGGCATCAGCATCCAGGGTACTCCAACAGTTCCTGCATGCCATGCTACCACATGTCAGAGAGCAAATTCTTTCCCCTCACTGCTGAGGTGAGGGACAGCAATATGCAACACTTATACCATGTAGCACACTACCCTGAAGTACTGGGTGACATAGATTGCACTCATGTACACATCAAGGCACTACCTAGTGAGGAGGGTAGAATCTACATCAACCACAAGTGGTACCACTCCATCAACTGCAAAGTCGTGTGCAATGCCCAGGGGATTATCATGAATGTGTGTGCTGGCAGCCCTGGCAGTTATCACAACTCCCATATCTGGCATGCATTACAGCTGCACCAGATGTTTGCTAGGGGAAATCCCACACGGCCATTTACTGGGGGATGCTGTCTATGCAGTATGTGTTCCTTAATATTCACTAGGCCTCATGGTTGGAATATGCACTACATCAGTCAAGGGAGATGTTAAGCAGTGGAGTCACATGATAGTTGGACTGTTGTGTATCCGAGCAGAACATGTGGTGTTGTTCCTCCACACCCAACATATAACCACTTTAACAGTAGGTCATCAATGGTATATCAGCAGTCCAGGCAAACTAAGGGCAGTAACATAGAAATCGGTCATACATTGTATGTCTCACTTAACCCATGAATAACAACATACATATGTTTGATGTTGATTGTGTGATGACTGGCAACGCTCTGGTTGGCAGCTTGTGTGGCTCAGTGGACTAGGGAAGTTAGCATGGGTGATGTCGTTGGTGGTCCAAATCTGGGAGTATCCACATCTTTTGCCTATGAGGTATTATTACGTTGGTGTTTTCACAGACTGTTAGTCTGTGTGTGGTGTAACATTATGAACCTCTGTCACATATTAATTACATCAAACAGCTGGAGAATGACATGGACATTTTGAGTGATGTGCAGTACTGCAGAAACAGGGACAGATGTCAGTGTATGTAGCACACAAAATCATGGACTGGAGTGCAGGCAGGTATACCTGGAGTCACTTTATAAGTACTGAGAGTCCCACTGGGCATGCCCATACACTTAGTTAAACTGAGTGCAATCCTGTTGCCCCTTGATCAAAACTTATTTATTTATTTATTTATTTATTTATTTATTTATATTTGTTGACTGGGAGTGTCCGACTGGTGTATAAATATGTCTATACATACATACATATATGTATACATATCCATCTGTCACTATCTCTCTCTCTCACATACATAGTATATATATCTCCATGTATTTTCAAATAGATATATACATATATATATATATATATATATATATATATATATATATATATATATGAGAAACCCACACTGGTTATCAAACTGCAATGGTCATGCACTTTTTGGCCCTGTAAGTTGCTCCTGGCTTCCAAACTGTCCTCTTCTACAAGACCTGATGAGGTAATCTATCTTATGACTACCAGCTGCCAGTAGCATCCTACTTAAGCTGTGGTGCATGCAGTAAATATTATACTCTATCGTGTGTAAGACTAGAGAGGTAGGGATTCTAATCTCACTACAAGCCACTGTATGTGTGTGTGTGTGTGTGTGTGTGTGTGTGTGTGTGTGTGTGTGTGTGTGTGTGTGTGTCCTCCTGTCAAACAACTGAGAAACCCTAATTGGCTATCAAACTGCAGTGGTTATGCACATTTTGGCCCTGTTCATTGCTGCTGGCTTCCAAACTGCCCTCTTGTGCAAGGCCTGATGATGTAATCTACCTTAAAACTACCAGCTGTCATTTTAGCACTCTACTTAAGCCGTGGCACATGTAATAAGTATTGTGAACTATAGTGTATAAGACTAGATAAGTGGGGGTTTAATCTCACTCCAACTCACTTGGTGCATGGGTGTGTGTCCATATGGCATAAATAAGGGTCTATATTAGAATCGTGAAAGCTGACTTTTGCGAATACAAGTTCATCGACACATAAATGTCAAAGTCCGAAAACAGCAAAGTACAAAAAAAGCGAAAATGAAAACGCCGAACGTATTCCCAGAAGCAACAGTGCCATACAGGTAAGGTAAACCCAAGTGAACAAACCTAATGTAGAACACTTTTTCAAACGTTTTTGCAGGGGGCAAGCCCCCTTGCACCCCCCACACCCCCCACTTAAATATACCAACTCTTAGACCACACTACAGTGGGGAAAAGGATTTATTTCCTCATCCCCATGATCACCCTGCTGGCCAACAAAACACGTTCGGCATTCTGAGATTTGCTTTTTTTGTACCTCGCTGTTTTAGTAAATCGACATTTATGTGTCAATGAACTTGTATTTGTGAAAGTCAGCTTTCACGATTCTAATATAGACCCATAAATAAGATCACCTCAGTAACTTAGAAAGAGGTAGGGTTTTGCAGAATTTTATTTGCAGCAGGTGATGTGACCCTCCAAATGCCTGATCACAACTAGGCCTGCTGATGTCATCTAGCATAATATGTCCTAAACTGATAGTGCTGTCAGACATGAGGTGTGTTGCGTGCATCACCTACTGTGATCTGTAGTCTGTACCATTACATAGATAAGTGTTGTAATCTACATACAGCCAACTTGCACTATGTGTGTGTCGTGCCATGTCCTGTAAGCAGTAATTGGAAGTGGTGCTATCCTCACTGTAGCCATGTTTGTGTGTGTGGGTGTTAGAGCAATTTACATAAGCTTATGGAACCATAGGACGTTTGCACTTCACTAGCATAATGGCCATACAACCATTACAATTGTAGACAACTGTATACTGTTACTTAAATGATCAGCACATACTGCCCCAGTCCAAGAGTGACACAGGCAGAAGCCCTGTGTTGAAATGATAGTTGCCCAGCCAATAATACAGATGGCATGAGCTGAGGTGTACTGAGGTGCTCTACTTGCCAATAACCAGTGTTCTGTTTCAAAGGTGGGTTAAAGTATGCTAGACAAATCTCTCCCACCAGCATGTATTACTAACGTCACATACTAAGTTAATCTCCTTAGAGTGATTAATCCATGTACTATGCCACCTACAGATATGCAGCATTTGCAATCAAGCACGGTCACACATTGCCCCCGTATGCAAGGCAGAGATCACCTCTGAATAGTCTGTATGCCATAGGCTGCAATGACATTTCAGACGATCCCCATTGAACATATGCTGAAGACATGAAGTTCCCTTGTGAGGGACCATACTGTTGTGTGCAAGTGCCAGTACTGCTTGGAAAGGTCCATTACCAAATGGCCATTACACTCAGATATTGGCATGCTGAGGGAAGAGTACATGGAGGTTATGAGTATGTCAGCTACGGGTGATTGTGCCCTCAGCTATGACATATGATTCCTGTCATATCACTGGGGAGACATGGTGATCTCAGGCACATTAGGTGGAAACCTGTGTGGCCAGGTCTGTCTGCCCAGTTCTTTCATCCCTGAGTATGTACATCACATCTACCGACTGATGTGCTACTTACCAGGTACATAGGTGTTAGTGATGGAAATGATACTGCATATATATTTGCATGGATTTTATGGCCATTACTATGTCAACAGGCATTTGTTTATCATACCCTCTTGTAGGATATTGACATAACTCACAGACTCCATAAGTGCTCCCAGTTTGCAGGCATCAGCCAACATTGTTAGCCACAGACATTCAGTAGTAATTTGTACCACGGTTAAAGAGATTCCAAGCAGTAGAGGACCCAGCACTGAGACCATTGAATACTGCTGCTTACAGATCAGATATTGGAGGCAGATGTCCCTATGTTGAGTATGTGTGCCATCAATGGACCACTAAGTTACCCCTACAATCATAGTACCATAGATGCCTACATGGGTGCTTTGTAAATGATGCCTGAGTAAGCAATATAGTCAGATGGCTTGGCTCAGTCCAGGGGTTTGTATGTTCTGATGTCCCCTCACCCAGGTTTTTGATGACTGCCTCAGAAATGTCCACCACATTTAACAGTCATGATCCCTCTGTCAGACATCCAAATTGTGTACAGTCAACTGTGTGCAGATCACATATATGCATGCTGATCAGCTCCATGATGATTGCTCCTACAGCCATACAGATATGGATACTCAGGCAAAGTGGTCTATAGTTCTGGTGGTCAGTGCATGCACCACCTCTGTGGAAGGGTATAACAGTTGCCATTGTCCAGTCAGCTGGGGTCCAGCCAGTGGTTTCAGTATGATTGCAAGGAGTTTCCAGTGGTGTTAGTAATCCATGAAATATCCCATGTAGGATGCAGCCTGGGATGTTAGCATGTCCAATAGATGCTGTGTATCCTCCCTAGAGAGGCCATTTTCAACCTGCTCTGTAGATATGGAAGTTATGGGAGAGGTTGTAGGAATTTCATGTGTCACATGTGGTGGGGACAGGGGAGTGAAGTTAATGCAGAACATGTGGGACTACAGGTTAGCTGTGAGTGCAGACCCATTTTCTAAGGCATCATTATGTATGAGTTCACCGAGAATCTGGGCCTGTCCTTTGAGGTTACACATATAATTACACTGTGTGTTGTGGTTCTGCTTTGTGTGGGTGGCTAATTCTGTCACCTATTGTGTCTACACAACATCACAACAACACTATGTGGTTGTTTTAGCTGAAGAGGTTGTGCCTCCATAATAGGGGCGTCACCCTCTCCCCAACTGTCACACAGCAATGGCCACCTCTTACTGTACAGCCTGATAATGGCAGTTGTCCACCAGGCAGGTTTGCTGTGCCATGAGGAGCTTGTGTACCTCCTCTCAGGTACAGCCAAGTTCATGCAGTTGTAATGCTGCTGGCATAATGCTTGAGTGTAGAGCTCTGCATACTTGCCTGTCCCATTAGAGGGGTATGGTGCAGTCAAGCTATGTAAAGCATCCACAGGAGGTAATAAATGGCTTTGTTGAAATATATGTCTATATTGTCTGCAAGGGAGGTTAGTACTGGTAGTTTTATCTATGATCAGATCCCACCAGGGAGGACTTCACATTGTGGGGCTGCAGTGGTCACCCATATTGGTACACACATGATGCAATACGTTGGTTCCTCTTGGGGGATGTCATGGCACTCCTCCTGGGCATTGTAGTTAAGGATGTAAATTAACCTTTGGGCAAGTGAGCTGCAGCATGATTAAGCAACACAGCTGGTGGTCACTTAATGCCACCCTGCATCATGGTGTAATGATATATCTTGATAGATACACGTACATACAAATAAGCACAATGGGTGTCTGGATTCATGGAGCTGCTGCTGTAGCCAGCTATTGCTTGATTATGTGCCCTTCCAGTGGCACCTGCAGTGTCTCTGGGAAATCACAGTATTTTTACAAACTCTGGATGTGTATCTATCCTTAATGAGTATGTATACACCACCTGCAGTACCTTGAACACTGTCATTTTGAGGTGTGAAGATGTGGATGGACCTGTAGTCTGGTATGGCTGTGGGGCTGTCCACAGCCTTGAACCAGATGTCCTTGACTGCAGACATATCTGCATAATCCAGGGTGGGGACACATTCCACAGAGTGGGGTTCAGTGTTGCCATACCCACTGTGTAGCAGCATAACTATGATGTTGTATAAAGATGGTGCTCTCATTGCCAACGTTTTCCTGAACAGTGCATCTAAGATGCATAGTTGGTGTGTCAGTAGCCGTGGCCGGTACTCCAAATCTCAGGAGTGAGAGATGAGCACCATCACTGGTGAAACATTGATATCTGTTGAGCAAGGCATCCCAGGCAGACATGTAGTAGATTCCCTGACAACTATACCACACGCTAAGGCAATTATTGACTTTCATTGATTTCCATGTGTATGGACGGCCACGGTGGTGCAGCGGTTAGCGTTGCCACCTCACAGCAAGAGGTTCTCCGGTTCAATTCTCGACTGGGGTGCCTTCTGTGCAGAGTCTGCATGTCCTCCCTGTGGTCGCATGGGTTTCCTCCGGGTGCTCCTGTTTCCTCTCACATCCCAAAGACATGCAGTAGGTGGATTGGACACTCTAAATTGGCCCTAGGTGTAAGTGTGTGCATGTGTGTGCCTTCTATAGAAGGTTAGGCGCCGGGCTGGCAACTCAACACCATAAAACTACACTGCCAATCATGAGCGGACAGATGATCCACTGTGGTGACCCCTAACCGGGAAAAGCCTAAAGAAGAAGATCGATTTCCATGTGTATGAAGCCATTATCCTAGGTGAGGGTCAACTGCAGCTGAAAGCTATGCGTATACCCACAAGAGACACAGACTGGCTAAGCACAGTCATGTGTCTGCATACAGGCCAGTGATGTATGTCCCTAGTCATACACCTGCAAAAACTATGATGTCAACATTATGTTAATTGATATCCCTTGATTTCCAGCAATGTGTGGTAAGGCCTATTCTGTCAACCCACAGACAGCTATCTGTAATCTTTCCCATATGTAGCCACTTGACACAGACATCAATGTGTCTTGCAATGTAATCACCTCTGACTAAGAGGTGTGATTTTGTCTTTTTCTTCAGGTGTTTGACCAGTGAGAGAGTGGTGCATGTAGTATTATGTGTAATGTGCACTCCAGAGGCAGGACTTTCTCAGGTGTCTTTGTGGCAATGTGTCTGGTAAGGAGCTGCACATATGCAGGTGTGTGTAATGTGGGTCTAGGTGGTGCAGGATGTGAGCTGTGCATGTTGCCATATTGCATACTGCCATATGTAATTATTGCTGTTGGAGACACCATGGCAGCAAGGTTTGAAATGCAGTCACATCTGTCACATATTGTGTTTGTGTGTCATAGGAGTAGAGGGGTGGAGACAGTCCCAACATCTCAGCAGCAGGTCTTGCAAAGGTAGGGTCATGCTGCCACATCCATTCAATTGACAGCCTGATATACAGTTTTTGTAGGCACACCTTGCAGTGAAGACGTGGATGACTGTGCATGCATAGATGACTTGATCAACTTTGCTGACATTACACTGGCCTCACAAGTGTATGATGCCTGTCAAGCAACTAGACAGTGCACTGGTTGTTGTTTGACATGATGTGGGAACACAGACATGTTTTGCATACATAACTGTACAGTATGACATACCTGGGACATGTGGCAGATGGACACACATTGGCCAAAGGTGGCCTGTCTGCTGCAGTAGGTCTCACTGCCATGTCATGCAGATATCCATCAGTAATCTGTTGAATAGCAGGATGCATGACTAGCTGTGAAATTGTCACCTACAATGGCTCACTGCTAGTGTGCTGATTGTTACAGCAAGACTTGACATCTATATCAATGGACATTGTACATTATATTGTGGCACTACAGCAGTGCTGCTAATCCCCCTCTTGTCAGTTCCCTAGTGACATACCACCAACCCTGGAACAGATGGTATAACACATGCAAAACTCAACTGATTGCCCAGGTTGCTAATCAAGGCATCTACCTGGAAAAGGGTATGTGAAGCCTACAGAGCTTTTCATGATGTGGGACAGCTATGTGGATGAACAAAGAGGCTATGTCCTGCTTGTCATCATGGGCTTTGTAGTAACACTTTGCGTGTGATGACAGAAAATGTACTGAATCATGGTATCCTATGTGAAAGTGATGTCAGTGAGACCAGCAGTAGTAGTTTCCATCCACCAGCAATTCCATGGACTCCCATGCTTAACACATTCTTCACAAGGTAATTGTGTTCTTCCAGTACACACCATTTGGGTAGTGTCCATCTGCAGAATACCTGTGTAAAACCCCCACCTTACCTTCAAAGGGTATACATATTACACTTCCCTAACATGTTTGTCTGTGCTCTGTACAGACACCTTGGATGACTATCTTATTGGAACATGCTGCAAGCAGCTGCAATACTTAGTTGCACAAAGGACAACTAGCATACAGTGCCAAGCAGTGTCCCCAGATCTCTGAGTCTTGTGACATGAAATGCCATGAATGGAGTTAGCATGGATATGAGTAGTGACACTGTCGTACACCTACTGACACTGGACCACACATTATTTGTTATGCTCAAGGCCAAATCATGCCTACTGACTCTAACTGGTGGACCCCATTGATGGATGACGGGAATATTACTCACTCTACTTACCATGACCTGACAAGGTGTTTGATGATATTGGGCCATCAGGCCTTGCTGGAAACTGTGTAGGTTATCTACAGAGTGTTATGTCAGCTAGTGGATAGGCAAGTGTCTGACAGTCATATTCTGGGAAGATAGCATTGGGAGACCTATGCTGCAATGACACCAGTCACTAGTGGATTTACCCAGACATCATTGATGGCATCCCCCTTCTAGGTGTTCCTCTCTGCAGTCACAGCCACTATCAGTGCCCTCTGACTGACTACATTAGCAGGTGATTGCATATCAGGAGCTGTCACTGAATCCAACATAGAACCAACAGTTATCCAGGATGGCCTGAGATACACATTTAGTTGTTGTTTCAGCCACTGACAAATGCTAAATGCCAATGACTGCACAATACTATCCTACAGAAAGTCATCCACCCCCTGGGAAATATAGCACTGTCCGCATTCTTCACACAGTTGAGCGATTACTCATGGACTTATGGACACAGAGAGTAATGTAGCCTTTGACTTTCACTGGTCGGTAAGATGTGGGGATGCATTCAGTGTTGTGCAACGTAAATAGAAAGGTCTGTGATGTAACTGTCAGACTGTCATTGCTATACTAAATGTGGCACTCATCACACCTATCATTGTGTACAATGGTACCCTTGCTATGTCACTATTTAGGCATATCTTGCAACTGTAGCAGCCACATAGGTTCCATGGTACAGCAATATACATTGCAGATAACATGTCATATGGAGTCCATGTCAAGACTATACATTTGTAGTCTGTCTCATAAATGCTTTGGAGGGAATGTGTATGGCTGCCATACAGGGAGGTGTTAGATCCCTCTGTGTACCTCCCACATATCTATGACAGCACTAACATATGTCTTACCTGTCCTACACACCTACACCATCATTGTGGTATAAATAGTACATGCTGGAGAGACAGGTATGTACACAGACAGTGCACTCTATATGTAATAGGCCCGATGCATGGGAAGCACACATCTGCTGTGACAGACATCATATTCAGTTTATATCATGGGATGCAGAACAAGACAACCTTAGATGTTGTCGGACAAATGTCTGTACTGGACTTGTCATCTGCAGCACCACAGCATGTAGATGTGTTAGTTCCAAAAACCCTGGTGACACTTATCAAGGGTATCAGACCTTTTCACAGATTAGGGATGCATGAGCATGCTGAATGACACCATTTCCTTGTTAGCCTGTTATACACATATGGACCTATGGAGCCATGTACCTATAGTGCTGTACCGTGCTGAAGACATATTTCTTCTGTGCTGACATCCTATCCTGTGCTGTGACATCTATGGCTTTATTGCTGCTGTATATCAATAGGTGTCCTCAACAGATTCCTGAAACAGAAACAGAAACAGGTCCATGACACACCTTTCATTGTTTAAGTATACAGCCATTACATCATATAACATAAGGTACACAATATTATGTGGCTTACTCATTATAAATGTCAGCATTAAGTATCTGTCAGTAACCACTACAGGTGGCATGGCAAAACAATAATGCATTACACAAGTACATGTTAATTTATACAGTAACCTTGTGCATCAGACACACAGCTTCATTTCCCTACATCGATGATGAGGATGACAGGGATGTGGCACAGGTATCATCACTTGCACAGGGTGTAGTGTCAGGTTGCAGGTGGCCTAGGCTGACCCAAAAGGTTGACAGCATGGGTGTGAGTCAGAAAAGGAAGCATGAAAGATGGACCATGGAAATGTGCCATCTGAGTCTGTAGGTGACCTGCATTTGATAGTGGTGTGTGAATGTGTGCATGTACACAGTCAAGCTCAATGCTAGCCCTACATGTGTGTATGGTGGAAAACTTTGAACTATGCATGGTAGATCTTGCAGTTCATCATCTCTAGCCCGAAACATGGGAACTGGCTCTGCCAGGATTTGCACTGGCACCTCCATGCCCAAGTTCAGAAGCAGTGCTAGTACCTGACAGTGACTGCTGTCTGCTGAGACCATGTCCTCCATTGAAATGCCCAGGACCATAAGCCCATGGCCTAGCACATCTTGTTGTGGACAGCAATCTCCCCTCTGTAGCACTGGATGTACTGCCACTATGGAAGCATGATTATGAATGGTCATGTGGACTCTCAGCAGATGGGATTGCTGACCTACATCCATAAGGCCAATGCTCAACTCCAACCACACATTGCAACCCAGACACTATGCATTCCAAGACAGACACTGTCTCAGCCCACCTTCTTTCCACTGCATCAGTGAACTGATCCAGGGTGTCACCAGTGCAGTGGAGGGAGTCAAGGATGTCAGACTGTGCTGCATCCATAACCCTGAGCATATGTCTTGAGTTCCTTTAAAAATGTACCTGTGCCTCCATGATACTCAGAAACATATGCCAACTGAACCATGATATGATGCCTTCAACAGGTGGTGGAAGGGCAGCAGGTTTCCTATGAGCACTCCTATCAATCCACCTGTGTAAAATCTCACCAGCTCTCTGGCTGTGGCCAGTGTCTGCACTCACTGGAGCCATAGTTGACACACTTTCCTGTTCAATGTCCCCATCTTCTGAATATCCGATATCTGTGGCCTCCAGAGACTGGGTATGCGTAGGCATACTGACTGTGTGTGGTGACAATGAGGGCAAAATAGTGTTGTCAACCTCTGGGACAAGTTCAGCCCAAGAAACTCTCCCCTGTGCCTCACTGTGGCCACCATCATCATTAGAGTCTGAAGATACACTGACATCAGGTTGTGTAGGGGACAGAGACCAACCCCCCCCCCTGGTCACCTGTGATAAGAGAGTAAAAAGTAGTACATTAATGCCCACACTATTATGCTCTGCAGTACTCTGTTGCAATATATATACATTCTATACACTGTTGGCACTATTACAGACCTGTTGAAACCTCAATGTCATATAGTAGGACAAGAGGGCATTACTTTTCCCAGAAACAGCTGTAGTTACTTGTAAATAAAAGCTCTTTACTCAGCAATCTCATCAGCAACAATGAAGTACACAGTTGCCATTTTTGAAGAGTCTGCAGAGTTGACACATATGGAAATCTGCAACGTCCTGACAATACTGTCACTTCTATCAGTGTGCTGACACCTGCAAGGCATACATATGACATGTGTACAGTCTGAAAATATCTGTGCAGATGGCAATCATGATGACAGTACACCACTCGAGGCAACAGGCCTGGGATTTCACTTTAGGGAATACATTGCTGTAAATCTACATCTATAACAAAACAGTGTAGTGCTTACCAGGAGCAGGACCATGTTCTTATCTGATACCTGACAGACCTGTGAAAAGTTGAGGGAGAGGTAATGTCAATACCACCATATATTGTACTACAACAATGTAATATGTCCAGATATGTCACATTTACAGTACCTACTGTGTTACTTATTGTATCAGTCAACATCTTAACATAAGAGTCAAACTGGAGTTAAACACTCCCCCCCACCCAAAGAACACAGACCCGACACCCATGTAAGAGTATGTAGACCCAAACACACTGAATGCTACAGTATTGCAGTGCTGATCAAACTAAGTTTAACTGCATGTTGTTCTGCCATGGAAACTGTGGCACCCACAGCCACAATGTATGGTGTGAAGGATACCTAGGAGCTGTTGTGTATGCCTAGGTTCACCAGGAACTCCTCAGTGGCTGAGAGTGGTTGTTCCACTGATTGCCTTCCAGTGGTGATGCCAGGATCCCTGGTTACATCTGCTGCTCTTTTGCATGCAGCATTGATCATGCCCATTGCCCAGTGATGAAGCTGCTCATATCACCTGCTCTGATGACCTGTGGCATTCACATCATGGACAAGGTTAGCCACAATGCTGCCCATTGTTCCCTGTTTTGCCTCCCCCTGGACAGTAGGAATTCATGGTGTTGCCAGAGGCCTTTAAGCATAATTTTATTCTCTACATCTGTAAAACATGCACGGCATCTTGGGTACATGTTTCCTGAAAGACAACAGAATGGGAACACATGTCAGGATCACATACATGGAAGTATACTATGTAGAGATGCAGAAACAACAGAATGGCTGGCAGCATTCAATGCTTGATCACACATGTCATATTCCACAGTGCGCAAACATACTACACATGTGGATACAACTAAGATACTAGGGATAGTTATCTATTCCCATGTCTGCCATGACATATAGTGTTGTATGATCATACACCCAACAGTGGAGTCTATTGTAGTGTGTCCCCTAGGGCTATCCCCCCTTGATAATATGTTAAAACAACAGTGCCAAACAAATTGCAATGTGCTATTACAACCACTATAAAGGGACAGTCCCACAAGACCAGTGTTCCACATTGACAGCAAACATTCCAGCCTTGTATTGTACGTCCTCTGTAGATGTAACAAATTTGGAGAACAATGACATGTCATTATCACAGTTCTAATAAAGCCTTAATGCTGTAATCCTTATTCCTTGTAAGTATATTCACACATCTAAATCCTGTTAAAAACAAAAAGGTTACATACCTGCTGGAGTGCAAAACTCCTTTGTTGATATGTGGTGATATGTTTTGCAAATGCATGTTCTGTGTGCAGAAAGTCTCGTACAGAATGATTCACTATAACCACCAAGTTTGCCATTTAACATGCTTGTCTTAACAACTCCATGGTTCTGAAATGCTAATTACAGCCAACAAAGCTGATTTGCACTATCATCAGCCAATGGCATCCAACTACTGTACAATATATAAGGCCTTCATGTAGATTAGAAGCCCTTTCTGATATGTTGTGCTGGACATTACTAGGATGAGGAGACTATGTCATAGGTTCATAGGTTCATAGGTTCATACTAGGCTATCTGCCTTGGGGCAATTATAAGCCTAGCCCGATTCTGTATGGCTTATGCCACCCCTTAATTTGAGTATACTGTGCCCTTTTTAAGGTTTAGTTTACTGTGCCTCTGTCCAATAGTGATATGGGAGTAATCTTTGGGACAAACCTACGATCCCCCATCCACCTATCGAGATTCTTCTTGAAGAGATTCAGTGAGGTGCTCTGCCTCACATGAACTGGAATTCTATTCCAGAGTGAAGGGAGCCTCTGGGTTATGAACCTGTCCCTCCAGCAAGTTCTATTTATTTCTGTGCTGAGGTTCAAGTCCCTCGAGCATGTGGCTCTAAGGGATTTAGATTTACTGAGGTGGAGCATGTCCATTAATTCTGGATTTGACATAGCTTTGTATGTCAGGCATAGATTGCCTCGAAGTAGGCGATATGCAACTGAGTAGAGCTGGAGTTTTTTTAACCGAGCAGCATATGGCATCTGTTTGAGACCCTTGATCCTCTTGGTGAGATACTTTTGGGGTCTTTCTAATTGCTGCAGGTGTCGGGTAAGGTACATCCCAAAAGGGGCATTGTATTCTATGACGGGCCTGATGAGGGATGAATAAAGGGGCACGATTACCTCTCTTGATCTAGATGTGAAACCCTTCGTGATGAGGTGGGCTATGTAGAAGGTCTTTCTAACCACTTTGGCAATGTGGTTTTCAAAGGAGAGATTGCTATCAACTTGGGTCCCCAGGTCCCTAATAACTTTCTCTGTACTTAATGAGTTTCCGCCTATGTGGTAATTTGTGGGCACATTGTTTTTGCCAAAGGGTATGACTATACATTTTTTGGCATTTAGCTTTAAACCATGGCTCAAAAGACAAACCCACCTCCATAGACAACACAAAGAAAAAAAACTAAGGGTAATGCTGCTCAACGCCAGAAGTCTAAACCTCAAAATGCACGCACTCGAGACTCTCTTCAGTATGGAGAATATCGATATCTGTGCAGTAACAGAAACCTGGTTCAAGGCTCCCAAGAGCACCCCAGCACTAACAGGTTATACTTCATACCATGCTTTTCGGCCAAAAACTCTGACCGAACCACAAAAGGAGGGGGAGTATCCATATTTATCAAAGATACCCACACCTCCAGGTTAGTGGCACTGCATGAAGCATCGGAGACCATCCATGTGCAACTAACAGTGGGCAAAACTGCCTTTCAGTTTGTAGCCTGCTACAGACCACCATCCCAAACACAGGAACCTCACTCGGCTTTCCTGAGAACACTGGAGAATATGAAGGTCTCTCCAAACACTATTATATTGGGTGACTTCAACTACCCAAACATTGATTGGGAAAACTACTCAAGCCCAAACACCATCGCCCAATGGTTCCTAGAATTTATAAACTCAAATGCTATGGAACAACTGGTCACCACTCCCACAAGAGGGGAAAACATATTGGATCTGGTCATCACCAACATGGGGTCTCTATGTTCCACACCAGAGGTCTACCCCTCATTGGTAAGATCAGACCATAAACTAATCTCACTGGACATCCATATTCCATTCCCACCCCCAAGGAAACCACAGTGAAGAACTTCTCAAAAGCAAATTTCACACTTCTCAAAATCGAGGTGGAATCCTTCAAAGCCCCCGGGCCAGTGGAAAATATGGCCCAAAATGCAGAATCCTTTACAAAAGCATTCTATGGGCACCTACAGGAATGCTTGGAGCATGCTATCCCAAATAAAACCAAGACTCACTCCTCCAAAGGCAGGAGACCTATCTGGTGGACCCCGGCCATAAATAAGCTATACAACAGAAGGAGAAAGCTACTACATGACAGAGCAAAATCCCAAAAAGGGAAGGCGTCTCTGATCAGTACTAGCAAGAAACTACAATCCCTCATAAAATCATCTAAGGCCAGCTTCGAAAGAAAAATTGCACAAGACACTAAAGATAGTCACAAGGCCTTCTTTAGTTATGTCAGAAACCTGGGAGGCAACTCCCAGATATGCTCTGAGTTAGTGCAAAATGACAAAAAATACACTGAACCCACAGACATTGCCAACATCCTGGCAGAAAGGTTCAGTGCAAACTCCCCCCACTTCCTCCCCAAAAGAGCAAATGTCTTTCCCAATAGAGTGTAGCCTTCCTGAGATCACAGATGCACAGGTGAGAGCTGCCCTCTCCAAAGCAAAAAAACACAGTATCAATGGGACCAGACGGTGTCCCGGGCTGCATCTTACACGAGCTCCAAGAAGAACTAAACCCTCATATAAAGTCACTGTTCAATCTCAGCCTTACTACAGGATATGTACCCAAGGAATGGTGTACAGCAACAGTGGTCCCACTCCACAAAGGTGGTGCCACAACAGACCCCGGAAACTATCGCCCTATAAGCCTGAATAGCCTGGTCTGCAAAGCTATGGAGCGTATCATCGTGGAAATCATAAACAAAGACATTGGGAACCTCCAGACACTGGATCCTACCCAATTCGGCTTTGTTAAGGGCAGATCTTGCCTCTTGAACCTGGTTGACTTCTTTAAAACAGTTACCAAAGCCATAGATGAAGGTAAGGTAGTCCACACAGCCTACCTGGACCTCGCAAAAGCTTTCGACACAATACCCCACTCGGGCATCATAAATACGCTCACCAGCTTAAATATCAACCCCTATGTCACAAGATGGGTTGCAAACTGGCTCAGGGATAGAACCCACATGGTCAGAATAGCAGGTGCCATGTCAGACTCTAAGCGAGTTACAAGTGGCATCCCACAAGGCTCAGTCCTGGGACCTCTCTTGTTTCTTTATATATTTCTCCGAGGTACAGGCTAACATGGGCAGACTATGGCTGACCAAGTTCACAGATGACTGCAAATTGGGTGCCATAATCGACTCTCCAGCTGACACAAACATCCTCCAAAAGGATCTCACAGAGATGGATAATTGGTGCCAGAGCCATGGCCTAAAGCTAAATGCCAAAAAGTGCACAGTCATCCCCTTTGGGAAAAACAAAGTGCCCACAAATTACCACATAGGTGGTAATCCTTTAAGTATGGAAGAAGTAATTAGGGACTAGGGGACCCAAGTAGATAGCAATCTCTCCTTTGACAATCACGTTGCCAAAGTGGTTAGAAAGACCTTCTATATAGCCCACCTTATCATGAAAGGGTTCACATCTAGATCAAGAGAGGTCATTGTGCCCCTCTACTCATCACTTATCAGGCCCATAATTGAATACAATGCCCCATTTGGTATGTACCTTACCCGACACCTGCAGCAACTGGAAAGACCTCAAAAGTACCTCACCAAGAGGATCAAGGGGCTCAAACAGATGCCCTATGCAGTTCGGCTAAAGAAACTCCAGCTCTACTCAGTTGTGTACCGCCTACTCAGAGGCAATCTGTGTCAGACTTATAAAGCCATGTCCAACCCAGAATTAATGGACATGCTTCACCTCAGGAAATCCAAATCCCTTAGAGCTACACGCTCCAGGGACTTGAACCTCAGCACAGAAATAAATCGGACATGCTAGAGGGACAGATTCATATCCCAAAGGCTCCCCTCACTCTGGAACAAAATCCCAATCCATGTTAGGCAGAGCCCCTCACTGACCCTCTTCAAGAGAAATCTTGACGAGTGGATGGGAGATCATAAGTTCACCCCTGGGATCTCTTCTGTGTCCCTGCTTGACAGAGGTACAGTAAACTAACCTTAAAAGGGCTACCTTCTGTGACCTACTATACAGAGGCACAGTCAACTAATCTAAAAGGGTGGTGAAAGCCAAACACACTCTGGCTAGGCTTATAAATGCCCTAGGGCAGATAGCCTAGTATCAACCTATGAACCTATGAACCACAGCAATATATAGGATGTGCTGGAGGGATAGATTCCTGTCCCAGAGACTTCCCATGCTTTGGAACAAGATTCCAATCTACATTAGGTAGAGCTCCTCGCTAACACTCTTCAAAAGAAACCTTGACAAGTGGATGGGAAACATAAAGTTTACCCTGGGGATCACTTTAGTCACTCTGCTGGACAGAGGCACAGGAAACTAATCTAAGGGAGCAGCGAAAGCCAACACATTCCTGCTAGGCTTATAAATGCCTTCGGTCAGATAGCCTGGTACCTACCTATGAATCTATGAACCTAATTGACTGCAGCAACTTAGAACTGACATGCAATGAATACAGCCCTAATGCAAATATTAAGACAGATTTATTTAGGAAAACACAATGCTACTTAATACTTTATTGGCACTGCTGTTTATTATCTGTGAAGTCTACACACAATAGCTGCCCATGAAGTGGGCTACTTTACCCATATACCTTTTGTTCCTGGAGTGAGAGGAAAAGAGAGCATTATGTGACTAACACTGGCCTAGAGACAGCCTTAAATCATAGTATGAGTTGAGCAATATATTATTCATGCCATTACTTTTGCATTCTACAGTTATTACAGTTTTACACTTGACTGCAGCAACCTTACCATACACATACAATTTACAGAGCTCTGGTGCAATTATGTTATGACACCACAATCCTGCTGCACACCTTTTTGCTTACTGTTATTGGTATTGTTTAGTGTTTATTGCAATACAGTTGTTATTGTTCATTTATTGCACTAGACTTCTAATTACTCATTTATTGCACTACATTTTGTATTGTTTATTCTTTATTGCAGTACAGTTTTTTATTCTTTATTATTTATTGCACTACAGTTAACATAATATATCTGTACTTACCACACAAACGGTGCAACCTGGCCAGGTGCCTGGCATGAGACTAGACATTGTGAGCTCTCTCAGCTGCAGCTGTTGAGAGAGAAGCACACCATTATGCATAACAGGGTTGCACAGATTCAGCTTGCATTTTAGTAAAATACTGGAAAAAACACTTACATATGTCTGCAGCATGCCCAGCCCTCACCTCTTGAATCCAAGTGTCCAAAGTTCCCTTCTTTGCATGCTTCAGGTTGTCATAGTGGTGATGACACTGCTCACCAGTGTGGGGAATACCAGTAGCGCTGGTAAGGTCCCCTAGCCAACTGATCCCAGGCCCAACCTTAACATTCTTAGCTCTGGTAATCACCCTGCAGCAGCCTACATTCATAATTGCATATCAGGATCCCAAATAAATCCTGGACTCCTACACACCCCATGTCTGCACCACCACTTGTCATACTGTCAGTTAGATAGACTCCAATGAATGCTGCAGAATTCCTGCCTATTGCCCTTAATAAAGGCTGTTTTCCTGCCCTTACACAACATTCAGCAACATTCAAAAAAGTGCCACAGCACTTAGCATCACACAAACCAGCTAAGCAGAGCTGAGCATCATGAAAACCCACACAACTGAGGTTTTAGCAAAGCTTAACAATGCACAAACAGAAGTGGTTGTTAATCATGTTTAAGTGGTTCTTAGCACGATGCAGCTCTTCCAAATGTAAAAGTTATGTTTTTAAATTAAACAAAAATTTAAATTACATTAAACAAATGGTATGTCTGCTCGGGACTCAAACCCAGGATCTATGAAACTTTAGGCTGTCACTTTACCCATTTAGCTACTTGGATAGTGCACAGGCTATTGTACCTTTACATATGCTACTAAGCTACCGCTGCATACCGTGCAAATAGGATTAAATGGCCTTAAACAAAAGGAGAAATAAATATTTAATTACAATCAGTTTCTATTTTTAGATGTCTGTCAGGTGTCTGCTGTCTTTGTGTAAGTGCTGCTTGGCGTTGCTGAGCTCCGCACCATGCTATGCAAACAGACATTTAAAAAAAAATTTAAAAGAAACAGATATCATAATTAATTACATCCGGTTTCTATTTGTAGATGTCTGGCAGGTGTCAGCTGTCTATGTGTAAGGGTCGCTTGGCATTGCTGCGCTCCACGCCACACAAACAAACATTAAATTAAAAATAAATAAATAATTCAACAAAAATTTGACTTTTTAAAACACAATCTACTAAGTCACAGCACATTTCACTAGCAGCAGAGAGCACTGCAGGGAGCTTCACCATGTACATAACATCTGACCAGCCTCAACACTTTTGCCTACACAAACTCAATATTGTTGGTACTGTACTCTTCCTCAGCAGTGAGCCATGATTAATATGCATGGAATGCTACCAATGGGGAACCATGGCCATGTACATGGGTACATTCCGTGTAGGCTCTAGACAGAGCCTACGCAAATTTTATTGAATTCTGGGGATTGTCTTTAATTGTTTTACTTTGTTCACTGCACTGAAGAATTACTTATTTCATTTATTGGCCTGGATTGTGTAATAAAGTCTAAACATGTTGCATTTTAGTAATATTTTTGTAGTATAGTCTTTACAACCTCCTACAACTTTGAAAAGGTAGGCATTTGTCAGGTCAGTATAGTCTGCATTATTTGGAGTGAAGATTAGAGCCGTCATATCTTCAACATCCATAATACAGTCATTGCTGCATTTTACTGTGATACATTTTTTTTTCTACGTGATCCAGCTGTAAAAGATTTCTGTATTTGGTTAAAAACTGTTACTCTGTTAGGCAGTTAGGGTAGAGGACTAAAGCTTTGACTTTTTAATGAGCTGTTTCCTGTAGCAAAGGTGCAGGGTTTGAATCATTTTATCTTCATTTTCCTAATGTATGACCCTGTTTAAGTCGCCTAATCAGATAGTGCTTTGGGATAAGTGGGATTTGGGATAGGCTCATTAATGGTCTCCTGGAGTACATGACTAATAACTAGCAATGGACATGTGGTACATTCCGTAATACATATCTGATCTAGTTTGTTTATTGTTTATTTATATATTTATCTATTTATTTATTGGTTTATATATTATATTGATAATTATATTGATAATTACAGATATTGGTGTATTATAATAACAGTTTAATTGATCTTTTATGGTTGAAATGTTCTGAAATGGGTACTTTTTTCATTGTTGGTTTATAAATTTTGTTTCATTTCTTACTGGAAGAGATGTTCAAAATCTGCAAATCTAAAACGCACTCCATCAAATGTTGCTGTATTAGACTTGACATATAATTTAAAATAATCAACAAGGTGAATCCAAAAGAATATAAACACTTATGAGTGGTCCTAGAAAACGTGTGCAGGTTGCCAATGGTTTGGAAACACCCCAGGCCCCAAGATAATTTTAATTTGCCGCTGATCCTAGCATGACAAAGCTGTAATAACTGACAAATCAGTGAAATATATACACAGCTGCAGCTTGACTTGGAAGAAAAAGGAGAAAAAGTATAAATAACAAACCAGCTTCCCCAGTACCAAAAGCTAAAATAAAGTAGAATGCGTTATGCAATAAGCTTTCTTACTGAAACACATCCTTTTTTGGGTACATCTTTTCTTTACAATTATAAAGCAAAGCTTCATGTGTCATCCCTCAATGATCAACAAAATAGGATCGTAACTCAACAAGTTCAACTTTTTGGAAAGGTATCTGAAAAAAAAATTAAAGCAAATGTTTTGTTTTTGTAATAAGACAAGCCCACCCTCCTCTACTACATCCCCAAACTTACATACACACACCAGTTCAATGGTCATACAAACTTAGGGGAAGTGGAAAAAGACCATACATATTGCAATCAAGAAGGAGCACACTTAAAAACTGGAACAAAAGTGTTTCTCTAGAGAAGTCAGCAACCGGGAGCTCAGCATTGGAAAGATAAAATTGGTCACAGGGGAAATCACTCACTTTGTACTTGATGAGGTGTAGAAATCCATCACAAATTATCTAACTACTTCCTTATTTATTTTTATAGGCAACTCTGTTTTTTAATAGTTTTACAAATCAATGTTCATTCAAATTGAAACTGGTAAAGACACCTATTACAACTTCACTTTAAATTTTGTGTTTAAATAATTCATTAACAATACCACCAAGGGGCTTTTCTTAACGCTGTAAAATCTGAAATATAAACTTCACCATATGATTAACTACTAATACAGGCCTTTTCAGAATATTTAATTCATTACCTTTTTTATATCACTAAGTCAGATGTTCTGTGTTCCTGTTTTGCTTCATCATTCGCAAGTATGTCATCACTTTTTACATGCTGTTATAGCCATATCTAGGCTTTTACTCTGCACCATAGTTATACAATCAGCTGCAATAAGCAGCTATGTCAAGGTATGAACTGATTTAAATATGTTGCATTATTTATGATTTTGTGGAACACACACACACACACACACACACACACACACACACACACACACACACACACACAGAGTTGTTTTAGAAATTAATAAATACAGAACTCTAACACTCATGAAAAAATATCTTACATTGGATTTCATGGTACCTTCAAAGACTTTTCTTCGACAAGTTGCAATGGAAGTAATGTTCTGAGAATTTATCTTTGATGTGCTTCACTGTTCCTGTTTCCAGGAACATGACCTGTACAGGCCATTGCGTTTATAAGGTAAGGTTTTCTAGACTATGGTGATTATGCTTTTGAGGCATGGAAAGCAAACAAAGTTGCAAGAGAATAGTCATATGTACCTATTTTGCTACATGATAATCCCAGCTTTTTATATCTGGTTCATTTTTCCATGGTAGGCTCTCTATATTTCATGTCTCATTTGTAGATTTGCAGTATATTGCTGTATCTTGGAAGTTATATATGGTGGTGGGTGGAGTCATGTTCCATGTTCCATATTCAGATTACCAACCTTTATTAAGAGTCATCTTGGAGTTTGAGAGGCAAATAACAATGTTTTATCTTACATATGTCAGTGCAATTATCTAACTTTAATTTAGGTGATGTTACTAGTCTGACTGTCAAAAGCAGTCAGTTCCATTATTTGGCTACCCTTGCTGAGAACAGAGTATTTAAGATTAAAGAATTAACATTTCTGCCATGTCAATACCACATGCAATTAAAGTTATTGCTCCTGTTTGTTAATGGCACAACATTCCATTTCATACAGTGATGGATATTTAAGCAATAACTGATGACGTGGTGTGGTATATTGAAGATTTACCCATGGCTGGTGTGCTTTAATCATGAGGGCGAAGCGTGGATAAATTTCAGTATACCACAACCACAGAGTCAGTTATTGCTATTATACAATTACATTATTTAAGAAAACAAATACTTACTTTTCTTAAATAATGTCTTTGTATAACGGCGTATTACTGTTCTTCTGCTGGTGGTGGTATACTGCTTCCTTGTGTTGATGTACTGTGCATGTGTATGGGACTTGCGTTCCTACGCATATCCAGTACATCAATGCTTTGAAACAGAAGCAACAGAGAAAAGAAAGTCTCAGTTGCTCTGTTTGAGCAGCCTATCTGTCCCTGGAGGGGTGGTTTCAGCCCAGAAATTAGGAGTTTATTGGCCATTTTGGGCTAATTTCTATCTCTTTCCTTTCCCTGCAAAAAAACCCACATTTGCAAGGATTTTGTGATAGTATACAGCTCAGCAAACTCCTGCCTGGTGCCCTGCAGAGTTCTATAGCAGCAGAGAGACAAAAGAGAGACTTTGGAGTGATTAAGTATCATTTTTCTGTATTTTCTTGCTGCCTTTTGCTAGTGCCACCTAAAATGCTGATTTTCTAGAGTTTCTGTGATTTAAAAAGCTTGTCTCAGCTACATATTGTACTTATTTTACTGCCTGCACTTTAACAAAGTAATTTTTGTGTTTAAATTACCTGCTTAACTGTTGTAGGCTACACACTCAAGTGTGATAGCCATTTCTCTACATTCAAATTTTTTTTTTATTATATCTACTTTATTTTCTGAAAAAACAAACAAACAATATATATATATATATATATATATATATGTATATATATATATATATATATATATATATATATATATATATATATATATATATATGTTTTCCCGCATTTCTAAGCTAGTATAGTCCAGTTTTCAGGTTAGTGCTGAATTCCGGGCTGTTACATTTTTCTTTGTTTGCCCACACCTTACTTGGATAGAAGGAAGTTTCTCTGTTCACTGTGAGAGAGAGAGCTTTGAGCAGCCTATCTGACCATGGAGGAGTGGTTTCAGCCCAGAAATTAGTAGTTTATTGGCCATTTTGGGCTAATTTCTATCTCTTTCATTTCCCTGCTATAAAACCCGCATTTGGAAGGTTTTTGTTCTAGTACACAGCTCAGAAAGATTCTGTATGGTGCCCTGCAGAGTTCACCAGCAGCAGAGAAACAAAAGAGAGACTTTGCAGTGAATAAGTATCATTTTCTTCATTTTCTTGCTGCCTTTAGCTAATTTCACCAAAAACGCTGATTTTCTAGAGTTTCTGTGATTTTAAAAAGCTTGTTTCAACTACATACTATACTTATTTTACTGCCTGCACTTTAACAAAGTTGTTTTTGTGTTTAAGTTACCTGTTTAAATGTTGTAGGCTACACATTCAAGCATGATAGCCATTTCTATGCATTTAAAGTGTTTTTTTGATTGCATCTGCTTTATTTTCTGATAAAAAACAAAAAAGAATATAGTTGTTTTCCCGCCTTTCTAAGCTAGTATAGGCAAGTTTTCAGGTTAGTTCTGAATTAGGGCTGTGTTACAAGTTTCTGTGTTTGCCCATACCTTAAATGGATAGAAAGAAGTTTCTCTGTTCACTGTGAGAGAGGGAGCTTTGAGCAGCCTATCTGTCCCTGGAGGAGTGGTTTCAGCCCAGAAAATAGTAGTTGATTGACCATTTTGGGCCAATTTCTATCTCTTTCATTTACCTGCTATAAATCCCACATTTGCAAGGTTTTTGTGCTAGTATGCAGCTCAGCAAGCTCCTGCCTGGTGCCCTGCAGCATTCTACAGCAGCAGAGACACGAAAGAGAGACCTTGGAGTGATTAGGTATCATTTTCTGCATTTTCTTGCTGCCTTTAGCTAATTCTGCCTAAAACGCTGATTTTCTAGAGTTTATGTGATTTACAAAGCTTGTTTCAGCTACACATTGTACTTATATTACTGCCTGCACTTTAACAAAGTCATTTTTGTGTTTAAATTACCTGTTTAACTGTCATATGTTACACACACAAGTGGGATAGCATTTATGTGCATTTAAAGTGTTTTTTGATTGTATCTGCTTTATTTTCTGGGGAAAAAAACAAAAAAACAAAAAGAAAAAATGCTTGTTTTCCCACCTTTCTAAGCTAGTATAGTCCAGTTTTCAGATAAGACCTGAATTCAGGGCTGTTACAAGTTTTTGTGTTTGCCCATACCTTACTTGGATAGAAGGAAGTTTCTCTGTTCACTGTGAGAGAGGGAGCTTTGAACAGCCTATCTGTCCCTGGAGGAGTGTTTTCAGCCCAGAAATTAGTAGTTTATTGGCCATTTTGGGATAATTTCTATCTCTTTCATTTCTCTGCTATAAAACCCACATTTGCAATGTTTTTGTGCTAGTATACAGCTCAGCAAGCTCCTGCCTGGTGCCCTGCAGAGTTCTACTGCAGCAGAGAGACAAAAAAGAGACTTTGGAGTAATTAAGTATCATTTTCTGCATTTTCTTGCTACCTTTAGATCAATTCTACCTAAAACGCTGATTTTCCAGAGTTTCTATAATTTAAAAAGCTTATTTCAGCTACATATTGTACTTATTTTATTGCCTGCACTTTAACAAAGTAATTTTTGTGTTTAACTGTCATAGGATACACACTCAAGTGTGATAGCCATTTCTGTGCATTTAAAATCTTTTTTTTATTGTATCTGCTTTATTTTCCTGAAATATATATATATATATATATATATACTTGTTTTCCCGCCTTTCTAAGCTAGTATAGCCAAGTTTTTAGGTTAGTGTTGAATTCAGGGCCGTGTTATAAGTTTCTGTGTTTGGCCACACCTTACTTGGGTAGAAGGAAGTTTCTCTGTTCACTGTGAGAGATGGAGCGTTGAGCAGCCTGTCTGTCCCTGGAGGAGTGTTTTCAGCCCAGAAAGTAGTTGTTTATTGGCCCTTTTTGAGCTAAGTTTTATCTCTGTCATTTCCCTGCTATAAAACCCACATTTCCAAGGATGTTGTGCTAGTATAAGCTCAGCAAACTGCTGCCTGGTGCCCTGCAGAGTTCTACAGCAGCAGGGAGACAAAAGAGAGACTTTGGAGTAATTAAGTATCATTTTCTACATTTTCTTGCTGCCTTTAGCTAACTCCACCTAAAACGCTGATTTTCTAGAGTTTCTGTAATTTAAAAAGTTTGTTTCAGCTACATATTGTACTTATTTTACAGCCTGCATTTTAACAAAGTAGTTTTTGTGTTTAAATTACCTGTTTCAATGTTGTACTGTTGTAGGCTACACACTTAAGTGTGATAGCCATTTCTGTGCATTTAAAGTGTTTTTTCATTGTATCTGCTTTATTTTCTGAAAAAGAAAAAATGCTTGTTTTCCCACCTTTCTAAGCTAGTATAGTCCAGTTTTCAGATAAGACCTGAATTCAGGGCTGTTACAAGTTTTTGTGTTTGCCCATACCTTACTTGGATAGAAGGAAGTTTCTCTGTTCACTGTGAGAGAGGGAGCTTTGAACAGCCTATCTGTCCCTGGAGGAGTGTTTTCAGCCCAGAAATTAATAGTTTATTGGCCATTTTGGGCTAATTTCTATCTCCTTCATTTCCCTGCTATAAAACCCACATTTGCAAGGTTTTTGTGCTAGTATACAGCTGAGCAAGCCCCTGCATGGTGCCCTGCAGAGTTCTACAGCAGCAGAGAGACAAAAGGGAGAATTTGGAGTAATTATCATTTTCTGCGGGTCTATATTATATCCTCGAATGCTTAAAAAAGCTAATGCTGATTGATCTAACTTATTTTTGTGAAACTGCAAAATATCGAAGCAGCAGAAACTCAAATTTTTTCCTAGGGAAAGAATTCAGTTGTCAGTTTCTGTTGCTTCGGTATTTTCAGTGTTATGGTGGAAAGTTACCGGTTGGATTCAGATAAGTGTGCGATTGTGTGGATGTGAGTGTTAGGGTGATTTAGGTGAGTTAGGGTTAGGGCTCGGGTTAGGTGTGTGTGCGATTGAGTGGACATGAGGGTTAGGGTGGATTTAAGTGAGTTAGGGTTTGGGAGCGGGTGAGGTGAGTGTGCGATAGTGACTGACCTTAGGGTTAGGGTTTGGGTTAAGGTAAGTGGATAGTTGGTGGTGTGTGCATAGTTTAGTGTAGGGTTAGGTATCAGATTTTAGGTGTATGTGTGTGGATTTCTGTTTGTTTGGTGTGCTTGTGTTGTGTGTATGTGTTTTGGATCAGAGATTTTTTTCCCTGGGAAAAAAATCGCTGATCTGACAGTTCGAGATTGTAAGCTTTCGCTTAAATTAGGTAGACCAATCAGCGTTCGCTTTTTTAAGCATTTGATGATATAATATAGACCCATTTTCTGGTTGCCTTTAGCTAACTCTACCGAAAACACTGATTTTCTAGAGTTTCTGTGATATAAAAAGCTTGTTTCAGCTACATATTGTACTTATTTTACTGCCTGCACTTTAACAAAGTCGTTTTTGTGTTGAAATTACCTATTTAACTGTTGTATGCTACACACTCAAGTGTGGTAGCCAGTTCTGTACATTTAAAGTGTTTTTTATTGTATCTGCTTTATCTTCTTAAAATAAAACAAAACAAAACAAAAAGAAAAACTTGTTTTCCCACCTTTCTAAGCTAGTATAGTACAATTTTCAGGTTAGTGCTGAAATAAGGGCTGTATTACAAGTTTCTGTGTTTGTCCATACCTCACTTGGATAGAAGGAAGTTTCTCTGTTCACTGTGAGAGACGGAGCTTTGTGCAGCCTATCTCTCCCTAGAGAAGTGGTTTCAGCCCAGAAATTAGTAGATTATTGGCCATTTTAGCCTAATTTCTCTTTCATTTCCCTGCTATAAAACTCACATTTGCAAGGTTCTTGTGCTAGTATACAGCTCAGCAAGCTCCAGCCTGGTGCCCTGCAGATTTCAGGAGCAGCAGAGAGACAAAAGAGCGACTTTGGAGTGATTAAGTATCATTTTCTGCATTTTTTTGCTGTCTTTAGCTAATTTCACCTAAAACTCTGATTTTCTAGAGTTTCTGTGATTTTAAAAAGCTTGTTTCAGCTACATACTGTAATTATTTTACTGCCTGCACTTTAACAAAGTTGTTTTTGTGTTTAAATTACCTGTTTAACTGTTGTAGGCTACACACTCAAGTGTGATAGCCATTTCTGTGCATTTAAAGTGTTTTTTTATTGTATCTGCTTTATTTTCTGAAAAAAAATATACTTGTTTTCCCACCTTTCTAAGCTAGTCCAGTTTTCAGGGCTGTGTTACAAGTTTCTGCGTTTGCCCATACCTTACTTGGATAGAAGGAAGTGTCTCTGTTCACTCTGAGAGAGGGAAATTTGAGCAGCCTATCTGTCCCTGGAGGAGCGATTTCAGCCCAGAAATTAGTCGTTTACTGGCCATTTTAGGCTAATTTCTATCTATTTCATTTCCCTGCTATAAAACCCACATTTACAAGGTTTTTGTGCTAGTATACAGATCAGTAAGCACCTGCCTGGTGCCCTGCAGAGTTCTACAGCAGCAGAGAGACAAAAAAGAGTTTCAAGTTATTAAGTGTCATTTTCTGCATTTTCTTGCTGCCTTTAGCTAATTCCAACTAAAACGCTGATTTTCTTGAGTTTCTGTTTAAAAAGCTTGTTTCAGCTACATATTTTATTTATTTTACTGCCTGTACTTTAACAAAGTCATTTTTGTGTTTAAATTACCTGTTTAACTGTTGTAGGCTGCACACTCAAGTGTGATAGCCATTTCTGTGCATTTAAAGTTTTTTTATTTTATTGTAGCTGCTTTATTTTGTGACAAAAAATTATACTTGTTTTCCTGTGCTGAATTCAGGGTTGTGTTACAAGTTTCTGTGTTTGTCCATACCTTACTTGGATAGAAGGAAGTTTCTCTGTTCACTGTGAGAGATGGAGCTTTGAGCAGCCTATCTGTCCTTGGAGAAGTTGTTTCAGCCCAGAAATTAGTAGTTTATTGGCCATTTTGGGCTAATTCCTATCTCTTTAATTTCCCTGCTATAAAACCCTCATTTGCTAGGGTATTGTGCTAATATACAGCTCAGCAAGCTCCTGTCTGGTGCCCTGCAGAGTTCTACAGCAGCAGAGAGACAAAAGAGAGACTTTGGAGTGAATAAGTATCATGTTCTGCATTTTCTTGCTGCCTTTAGCTACCTCCGCCTAAAACACAGATTTTCTAGAGTTTCTGTGATATAAAAAGCTTGTTTCAGCTACATACTGTACTTATTTTACTGCCTGCACTTTAACAAAGTTGTATTTGTGTTGAAATTACCTGTTTAACTGTTGTAGGCTATACACTCAAGTGTGATAGCCATTTCTGTGCATTTAAAGTGTTTTTTTATTGTATCTGCTTTATTTTCTGAAAAAAAGCAAAAAAAACACAAAATATATATACTTGTTTTCCCACATTTCTAAGCTAGTATAGTCAAGTTTTTAGGTTAGTGCCAAATTCAGGGCTGTGTTACAAGTTTCTATGTTTGCCCATACCATACTTGGATAGAAGGAAGTTTCTCTGTTCACTGTGAGAGAGGGAGCTTCAAGCAGCCTATCTGTCCCTGGAGGACTGGTTTCAGCCCAGAAATCATTAGTTTATTGCCCATTTTGGGCTAATTTCTATCTCTTTCATTTCCCTGCTATAAAACCCGCATTTGCTAGGTGTTTCTGCTAGTATACAGCTCAGCAAGCTCCTGCTGGTGTCCTGCAGGCTTCTACAGCAGCAGAGAGACAAAAGAGAGACTTTGGAGTGATTAAGTATCATGTTCTGCATTTTCTTGCTGCCTTTAGCTAATTCCGCTTAAAACGCTGATTTTCTAGAGTTTCTGTGATTTAAAAAGCTTGTTTCTGCTACATATTGTACTTATTTTACTGCCTGCACTTTAACAAAGTCATTTTTGTATTTAAATTACCTATTTAACTTTTGTATGCTACACACTCAAGTGTGGCAGCCATTTCTGTACATTTAAAGTGTTTTTTTATTGTATCTGCTTTATTTTCTTAAAATAAAACAAAAAAAAATACTTGTTTTCCCACCTTTCTAAGCTAGTATAGTCCAGTTTTCAGATTAGTGCTGAATTCAGGGCTCTATTACAAGTTTCTGTGTTTGCCCTTACCTTACTTGGATAGAAGGAAGTTTCTCTGTTCACTGTGAGAGACAGAGCTTTGAGCAGCCTACCTCTCCCTGGAGGAGTGGTTTCAGCCCAGAAATTAGTAGATTATTGGCCATGTTGGGCTAATTTTTCTTTCATTTCCCTGCTATAAAACCCCCATTTGCAAGGTTTTTGTGCTAGTATGCAGCTCAGCAAGCTCCTGCCTGGTGCTCTGCAGAGTTCTGCAGCAGCAAAGACACAAAATAGAGACTTTGGAGTGATTAAGTATAATTTTCTGCATTTTCTTGCTACCTTTAGCTAATTCCTTCTAAAACACTGATTTTCTAGAGTTTCTGTGATTTTAAAAGCTTCTTTCAGCTACATTTTTTACTTATTTTACTGCCTGCACTTTAACAAAGTTCTTTTTGTGTTTAAATTACCTGTTTAACTGTTGTAGGCTATACACTCAAGTGTGATAGCCATTTCTTTGCAATTAAAGTGTTTTTGATTGTATCTGCTTTATTTTCTGAAAAAAAATATATACTTGTTTTCCCGCCTTTCTAAGCTAGTGTAGTCCAGTTTTCAGGTTAGTGCTGAATTCAGGGCTGTGTTATAAGTTTCTGTGTTTGCCCATACCTTACTTGGATAGAAGGAAGTTTCTCTGTTCACTGTGAGAGAGGGAACTTTGAGCAGCCTATCTATCCCTGGAGGAATGTTTTCAGCCCAGAAGTTAGTAGTTTGACAATTTTGGGCTATTTTCTATCTCTTTCATTTCCCTGCTATAAGGCCCACATTTGCAAGGTTTTTGTGCTAGTATACAGCTCATCAAGCTCCTGCCTGGTGCCCTGCAGAGTTCTACAGCAGCAGGGAGACAAAAGAGAGACTTTGGACTAATTAAGTATCATTTTCTACATTTTCTTGCTGCCTTTAGCTAACTCCACCTAAAACGCTGATTTTCTAGAGTTTCTGTAATTTAAAAAGTTTGTTTCAGCTACATATTGTACTTATTTTACAGCCTGCATTTTAACAAAGTAGTTTTTGTGTTTAAATTACCTGTTTCAATGTTGTACTGTACACACTCAAGTGTGATAGCCATTTCTGTGCATTTAAAGTGTTTTTTTATTGTATCTGCTTTATTTTCCTGAAAAAAAACAAAAAAAATATATACTTGTTTTCCCGCCTTTCTAAGCTAGTATAGGCAAGTTTTCAGGTTAGTGCTGAAATCAGGGCTGTGTTACAAGTTTCTGTTTGGCCATACCTTACTTGGGTAGAAGGAAGTTCCTCTATTCACTGTGAAAGAGGGAGCTTTGAGCAGCCTATCTGTCCCTGGAGGAGTGGTTTCTGCCCAGAAATTAGTAGTTTATTGGCCATTTTGGGCTAATTTCTATCTCTTTCATTTCCCTGCTATAAAACCCACATTTGCAAGGTTTTTGTGCTAGTATACAGCTGAGCAAGCCCCTGCATGGTGCCCTGTAGAGTTCTACAGCAGCAGAGAGACAAAAGGGAGACTTTGGAGTAATTAAGCATCATTTTCTGCGGGTCTATATTATATCCTCGAATGCTTAAAAAAGCTAACGCTGATTGATCGAACTTATTTTCGTGAAACTGCAAAATATCAAAGCAGCAGAAACTCAAATTTTTTCCTAGGGAAAGAATTCAATTGTCAGTTTCTGTTGCTTCGGTATTTTCAGTGTTATGGTGGAAAGTTACCGGTCGGATTCAGGTAAGTGTGCGATTGTGTGGATGTGAGTGTTAGGGTGATTTAGGTGAGTTAGGGTTAGGGCTCGGGTTAGGTGTGTGTGCGATTGAGCGGAAATGAGGGTTAGGATGGATTTAAGTGAGTTAGGGTTAGGGAGCGGGTGAGGTGAGTGCGCAATAGTGACGGACCTTAGGGTTAGGGTTTGGATTAAGGTAAGTGGATAGTTAGTGGTGTGTGCATAGTTTAGTGTAGGGTTAGGTATCAGATTTTTGGTGTATGTGTGTGGATTTTTGTTTGTTTGGTGTGCTTGTGTTGTGTGTATGTGTTTTGGATCAGAGATTTTTTTCCCTGGGAAAAAAATCGCTGATCTGACAGTTCGAGATTGTAAGCTTTCACTTAAATTAGGTCGATCAATCAGCGTTCACTTTTTAAGCGTTCGATGATATAATATAGACCAATTTTCTGCATTTTCTGGTTGCCTTTAGCTAACTCTACCTAAAATGCTGATTTTCTAGAGTTTCTTTGATATAAAAAGCTTCTTTCAGCTACATATTGTACTTATTTTACTGCCTGCACTTTAACAAAGTCATTTTTGTGTTGAAATTACCTATTTAACTGTTGTATGCTACAGACTCAAGTGTGGTAGCCATTTCTGTACATTTAAAGTGTTTTTTTTTATTGTATCTGCTTTATCTTCTTAAAATAAAACAAAAAAACAAAAAGAAAAACTTGTTTTCCCACCTTTCTAAGCTAGTATAGTCCAATTTTCAGGTTAGTGCTGAAATCAGGGCTGTATTACAAGTTTCTGTGATTGTCCATACCTTACTTGGATAGAAGGAAGTTTCTCTGTTCACTGTGAGAGACGGAGCTTTGTGCAGCCTATCTCTCCCTAGAGGAGTGGTTTCAGCCCAGAAATTAGTAGATTATTGGCCATTTTGGCCTAATTTCTCTTTTATTTCCCTGCTATAAAACTCGCATTAGCAAGGTTTTTGTGCTAGTATTCAGCTCAGCAAGCTCCTGCCTGGTGCTCTGCAGAGGTCTACAGCAGCAGAGACACAAATGAGAGACTTTGGAGTGATTAAGTAACATTTTCTTGCTACCTTGTATCTGCTTTATCTTCCTAAAATGAAACAAAAAAAAAAAAAAGAAAAACTTGTTTTCCCACCTTTCTAAGCTAGTACAGTCCAGTTTTCAGGTTAGTGCTGAAATCAGGCTGTGTTACAAGTTTCTCTGTTTGACCATACCTTACTTGGATAGAAGGAAGTGTCTCTGTTCACTGTAAGAGAGGGATCTTTGAGCAGCCTATCTGTCCCTGGAGGAGTAGTTCCTGCCCAGAAATTAGTAGTTTATTGGCCATTTTGGGCTAATTTATATCTCTCTCATTTCTCTGCTATAAAACCCACATTTGCAAGGTTTTTGTTCTAGTATACAGCTCAGCAAGCTCCTGCCTGGTGCCCTGCAGATTTCAGGAGCAGCAGAGAGACAAAAGAGTGACTTTGGAGTGATTAAGTATCATTTTCTGCATTTTTTTGCTGTCTTTAGCTAATTTCACCTAAAACACTGATTTTCTAGGGTTTCTGTGATTTTAAAAATCTTGTTTCAGCTACATACTGTAATTATTTTACTGCCTGCACTTTAACAAAGTTGTTTTTGTGTTTAAATTACCTGTTTAACTGTTGTAGGCTACACACTCAAGTGTGATAGCCATTTCTGTGCATTTAAAGTGTTTTTTTATTGTATCTGCTTTATTTTCTGAAAAAAATATACTTGTTTTCCCACCTTTCTAAGCTAGTCCAGTTTTCAGGGCTGTGTTACAAGTTTCTGTGTTTGCCCATACCTTACTTGGATAGTAGGAAGTGTCTCTGTTCACTGTGAGAGAGTGAACTTTGAGCAGCCTATCTGTCCCTGGAGGAGTGATTTCAGCCCAGAAATTAGTAGTTTACTGGCCATTTTGGGATCATTTCTATCTCTTTCATTTCCCTGCTATAAAACCCACATTTACAAGTTTTTTGTGCTAGTACACAGATCAGCAAGCACCTGCCTGGTGCCCTGCAGAGTTCTACAGCAGCAGAGAGACAAAAAAGAGTTTCAAGTTATTAATTGTCATCTGTATTTTCTTGCTGCCTTTAGCTAATTCCAACTAAAATGCTGATTTTCTTGAGATTCTGTTTAAAAAGCTTGTTTCAGCTACATATTTTATTTATTTTACTGCCTGTACTTTAACAAAGTCATTTTTGTGTTTAAATTACCTGTTTAACTGTTGTAGGCTACACACTCAAGTGTGATAGCAATTTATGTGCATTTAAAGTGGGGTTTTTTTATTGTAGCTGCTTTATTTTGTGACAAAAAATTATACTTGTTTTCCTGTCTTTCTAAGCTAGTATAGTACAGGTTTCAGGTTGGTGCTGAATTCAGGGCTGTGTTGCAAGTTTCTGTTTGTCCATACCTTACTTGGATAGAAGGAAGTTTCTCTGTTCACTCTGAGAGATGGAGCTTTGAGCAGCATATCTGTCCTTGGAGAAGTTGTTTCAGCCCAGAAATTAGTAGTTTATTGGCCATTTTGGGCTAATTCCTATCTCTTTCTTTTCACTGCTATAAAACCCTCATTTGCTAGGGTATTGTGCTAATATACAGCTCAGCAAGCTCCTGTCTGGTGCCCTGCAGAGTTCTACAGCAGCAGAGAGACAAAAGAGAGACTTTGGAGTGAATAAGTATCATGTTCTGCATTTTCTTGCCGCCTTTAGATACCTCCACCTAAAACACAGATTTCCTAGAGTTTCTGTGATATAAAAAGCTTGTTTCGGCTACATATTGTACTTATTTTACTGCCTGCACTTTACCAAAGTTGTTTTTTCTGTTGAAATTACCTGTTTAACTGTTGTAGGCTATACACTCAAGTGTGATAGCCATTTCTGTGCATTTAAAGTGTTTTTTGATTGTATCTGCTTTATTTTCTGAAAAAAGCAAAAAAAAAAAAAAACACAAAATATATATACTTGTTTTCCCACATTTCTAAGCTAGTATAGTCAAGTTTTTAGGTTAGTGCCAAATTCAGGGCTGTGTTACAAGTTTCTATGTTTGCCCATACCGTACTTGGATAGAAGGAAGTTTCTCTGTTCATTGTGAGAGAGGGAGCTTCAAGCAGCCTATCTGTCCCTGGAGGACTGGTTTCAGCCCAGAAATCATTAGTTTATTGCCCATTTTGGGCTAATTTCTATCTCTTTCATTTCTCTGCTATAAAACATGCATTTGCTAGATGTTTCTGCTAGTATACAGCTCAGCAAGCTCCTGCTGGTGTCCTGCAGGCTTCTACAGCAGCAGAGAGACAAAAGAGAGACTTTGGAGTGATTAAGTATCATTTTCTGCATTTTCTTGCTGCCTTTAGCTAATTCTGCTTAAAACGCTGATTTTCTAAAGTTTCTGTGATTTAAAAAGCTTGTTTCTGCTACATATTGTACTTATTTTACTGCCTGCACTTTAACAAAGTCATTTTTGTGTTTAAATTACCTATTTAACTTTTGCATGCTACACACTCAAGTGTGGTAGCCATTTCTGTACATTTAAAGTTTTTTTTTATTGTATCTGCTGTATTTTCTTAAAATAAAACAAAAAAAATACTTGTTTTCCCATTTTTCTAAGCTAGTATAGTCCAGTTTTCAGGTTAGTGCTGAATTCAGGGCTCTATTACAAGTTTCTGTGTTTGCCCTTACCTTACCTGGATAAAAGGAAGTTTCTCTGTTAACTGTGAGAGACGGAGCTTTGAGCAGCCTACCTCTCCCAGGAGGAGTGGTTTCAGCCCAGAAATTAGTAGATTATTGGCCATGTTGGGCTAATTTTTCTTTCATTTCCCATTTGCAAGGTTTTTGTGCTAGTATGCAGCTCAGCAAGCTCCTGCCTGGTGCTCTGCAGAGTTCTGCAGCAGCAAAGACACAAATAGAGACTTTGGAGTGATTAAGTATCATTTTCTGCATTTTCTTGCTACCCTTAGCTAATTCCTTCTAAAACCCTGATTTTCTAGAGTTTCTGTGATTTTAAAAGCTTCTTTCAGCAACATTTTTTACTTATTTTACTGCCTGCACTTCATCAAAGTCATTTTTGTGATTAAATTACCTGTTTAACTGTTGAAGTCTACACACTGAAGTGTGATAGCCATTTCTTTACAATTAAAGTGTTTTTGATTGTATCTGCTTTATTTTCTGAAAAAAATATATATACTTGTTTTCCCGCCTTTCTAAGCTAGTATAGTCCAGTTTTCAGGTTAGTGCTGAGTTCAGGGCTGTGTTATAAGTTTCTCTGTTTGCCCATACCTTACTTGGATAGAAGGACGTTTCTCTGTTCACTGTGAGAGAGGGAACTTTGAGCAGCCTATCTGTCCCTGGAGGAATGTTTTCAGCCCAGAAATTAGTAGTTTGACAATTTTGGGCTATTTTCTATCTCTTTCATTTCCCTGCTATAAGGCCCACATTTGCAAGGTTTTTGTGCTAGTATACAGCTCATCAAGCTCCTGGTGCCCTGCAGAGTTCTACAGCAGCAGGGAGACAAAAGAGAGACTTTGGACTAATTAAGTATCATTTTCTACATTTTCTTGCTGCCTTTAGCTAACTCCACCTAAAACGCTGATTTTCTAGAGTTTCTGTAATTTAAAAAGTTTGTTTCAGCTACATATTGTACTTATTTTACAGCCTGCATTTTAACAAAGTAGTTTTTGTGTTTAAATTACCTGTTTCAATGTTGTAGGCTACACACTCAAGTGTGATACCCATTTCTGTGCATTTAAAGTGTTTTTTTGATTGTATCTGCTTTATTTTCCTGAAAAAAAAACAAAAAAAAATATACTTGTTTTCCCGCCTTTCTAAGCTAGTATAGGCAAATTTTCAGGTTAGTGCTGAAATCAGGGCTGTGTTACAAGTTTCTGTGTTTGGCCATACCTTACTTGGGTAGAAGGAAGTTTCTCTATTCACTGTGAAAGAGGGAGCTTTGAGCAGCCTATCTGTCCCTGGAGGAGTGGTTTCTGCCCAGGAATTAGTAGTTTATTGGCCATTTTGGGCTGATTTCTATCTCTTTCATTTCCCTGCTATAAAACCCACATTTGCAAGGTTTTTGTGCTAGTATACAGCTGATGAAGCCCCTGCATGGTGCCCTGCAGAGTTCTACAGCAGCAGAGAGACAAAAGGGAGACTTTGGAGTAATTAAGTATCATTTTCTGCGGGTCTATATTATATCCTCGAACGCTTAAAAAAGCTAACGCTGATTGATCGAACTTATTTTCGTGAAACTGCAAAATATCGAAGCAGCAGAAACTCGAATTTTTTCCTAGGGAAAGAATTCAGTTGTCAGTTTCTGTTGCTTCGGTATTTTCAGTGTTATGGTGGAAAGTTACCGGTCAGATTCAGGTAAGTGTGCGATTGTGTGGATGTAAGTGTTAGGGTGATTTAGGTGAGTTAGGGTTAGGGCTCGGGTTAAGTGTATGTGCGATTGAGTGGACATGAGGGTTAGGGTGGATTTAACTGAGTTAGGGTTAGGGAGCGGGTGAGGTGAGTGTGCAATAGTGACGGACCTTAGGGTTAGGGTTTGGGTTAAGGTAAGTGGATAGTTGGTGGTGTGTGCATAGTTTAGTGTAGGGTTAGGTATCAGATTTTAGGTGTATGTGTGTGGATTTCTGTTTGTTTGCTGTGCTTGTGTTGTGTGTATGTGTTTAGGATCAGAGATTTTTTTTCCCTGGGAAAAAAATCGCTGATGTGACAGTTCGAGATTGTAAGCTTTCACTTAAATTAGGTAGATCAATCAGCGTTCGCTTTTTTAAGTATTTGATGATATAATATAGACCCATTTTCTGCATTTTCTGGTTGCCTTTAGCTAACTCTACCTAAAGCACTGATTTTCTAGAGTTTCTGTGACATAAAAAGCTTGTTTCAGCTACATATTGTACTTATTTTACTGCCTGCACTTTAACAAAGTCGTTTTTGTGTTGAAATTACCTATTTAACTGTTGTATGATACACACTCAAGTGTGATAGCCAGTTCTGTACATTTAAAGTGTTTTTTTATATTATCTGCTTGATCTTCTTAAAATAAAACAAAAAAACAAAAAGAAAAACTTGTTTTCCCACCTTTCTAAGCTAGCATAGTCCAATTTTCAGGTTAGTGCTGAAATCAGGGCTGTATTACAAGTTTCTGTGTTTGTCCTTACTTTACTTGGATAGTAGGATGTTTCTCTGTTCACTGTGAGAGACGAAGCTTTGTGCAGCCTATCTCTCCCCAGAGGAGTGGTTTCAGCCCAGAAATTAGTAGATTATTGACCATTTTGGCCTAATTTCTCTTTCATTTCCCTGCTATAAAACTCAAATTTGCAAGGTTTTTGTGCTAGTATGCAGCTCAGCAAGCTCCTGCCTGGTGCTCTGCAGAGATCTACAGCAGCAGAGACAGAAACAAGAGACTTTGGAGTGATTATGTAAATTTTCTGCATTTTCTTGCTACCTTTAGCTAATTCCTCCTAAAACACTGATTTTCTAGAGTTTTTGTGATTTTAAAATCTTCTTTCAGCTGCATTGTGTATTTATTTTACTGCCTGCAATTTAACAAAGTTGATTTTGTGTTTAAATGACCTGTTTAACTGTTGTAGTCTACACACTCAAGTGTCATAGCCATTTATTTGCAATTAAACAGTTTTTTTGATTGTATCTGCTTTATTTTCTGAAAAAAATCCAAAACAAAAAAATACTTGTTTTCCCACCTTTCTAAGCTAGTATAGTCCAGTTTTCAGGTTAGTGCTGAAATCAGGGCTGTGTTACATGTTTCTGTGTTTGCCCATACCTTACTTGGATAGAAGGAAGTTTCTCTGTTCACTGTGAGAAAGGGAACTTTGAGCAGCCTATCTGTCCTTGGAGGAATGTTTTCAGCCCAGAAATGAGTAGTTTATTAGCCATTTTTGGCTAATTTCTATCTCTTTCATTTCCCTGCTATAAAACCCACATTTGCAAGGTTTTGTGCTAGTATACAGCTCACCAAGATCCTGCCTTTTGTCCTGCAGAATTTTACAGCAGCAGAGACACAAAAGAGAGACTTTGGAGTGATTAAGTATAATTTTCTGCATTTTCTTGCTGCCTTTAGCTAATTCCACCTAAAATGCTGATTGTCTAGTGTTTCTGTTATTTAAAAAGCTTGTTTCAGCTACATATAGTACTTATTTTACTGCCTGCACTTTAATAAAGTCGTTTTTGTGTTTAAATTACCTGTTTAACTGTTGTAGGCTACAAACTCAAGTGTGATAGCCATTTCTGTGCATTTAAAGTGTTTTTTGATTGTATCTGCTTTATTTTCAGAAAAAAAAAATTTACTTGTTTTCTCGCCTTTCTAAGCTAATATAGTCCAGTTTTTAGGTTAGTGCTGAATTCAGGGCTGTGTTACAAGTTTCTGTGTTTTCCCATACCTTACTTGGGTAGAAGGAAGTTTCTCTGTTCACTGTAAGAGAGGGAACTTTGAGCAGCCTATCTGTCCCTGGAGGAGTGGTTTCTGCCCAGAAATTAGTAGTTTATTGGCCATTTTGGGCTAATTTCTATCTCTTTCATTTCCCTGCTATAAAACCCACATTTGCAAGGTTTTTGTGCTAGTATACAGCTCAGCAAGCTCCTGCCTTGTGCCCTGCAGAGTTCTACAGCAGCAGAGAGATAAACGGGAGACTTTGGAGTAATTAATTATCATTTTCTGTGGGTCTATATTATATCCTTGAATGCTTAAAAAAGCTAACGCTGATTGATCAAATTTATTTTCGTGAAACTGCAAAATATCGAAGCAGCAGAAACTCGAATTTTTTCCTAGGGAAAGAATTCGGTTGTCCGTTTCTGTTGCTTCAGTATTTTCAGTGTTATGGTGGAAAGTTACCGGTCAGATTCAGGTAAGTGTGCGATTGTGTGGATGTGAGTGTTAGGGTGATTTAGGTGAGTTAGGGTTAGGGCTCGGGTTAGGTGTGTGTGTAATTGAATGGACATGAGGGTTAGGGCAGATTTAAGTGAGTTAGGGTTAGGGAGTGGGTGAGGTGACTGTGCGATAGTGACGGACCTTAGGGTTAGGGTTTGGGTTAAGGTAAGTGGATAGTTAGTGGTGTGTGCATAGTTTAGTGTAGGGTTAGGTATCAGATTTTAGGTGTATGTGTGTGGATATCTGTTTGTTTGGTGTGCTTGTGTTGTGTGTTTGTGTTTTGGATCAGAGATTTTTTTCCCTGGGAAAAAAATTGCTGATCTGACAGTTCGAGATTGTAAGCTTTCGCTTAAATTAGGTCGATCAATCAGCGTTCGCTTTTTTAAGTGTTCGATAATATAATATAGACCCATTTTCTGCATTTTCTGGTTGCCTTTAGCTAACTCTACCTAAAACGCTGATTTTCTAGACTTTCTGTGATATAAAAAGCTTGTTTCAGCTACATATTATACTTATTTTACTGCCTGCACTTTAACAAAATCATTTTTGTGTTGAAATTACCTATTTAACTGTTGTATGCTACACACTCAAGTTTGGTAGCAATTTCTGAACATTTAAAGTGTTTTTTTATTGTATCTGCTTTATCTTCTTAAAATAAAACAAAAAACAAAAAGAAAAACTTGTTTTCCCACCTTTCTAAGCTAGTATGGTCCAATTTTCAGGTTAATGCTGAAATCAGGGCTGTATTACAAGTTTCTATATGTTTGTCCATACCTTACTTGGATAGAAGGAAGTTTCTCTGTTCTCTGTGAGAGACGGAGCTTTGTGCAGGCTATCTCTCCCTAGAGGAGTGGTTTCAGCCCAGAAATTTGTAGATTATTGGCCATTTTGGCCTAATTTCTCTTTCACTTCCCTGCTATAAAACTCGCATTTGCAAGGTTTTTGTGCTAGTATGCAGCTCAGCAAGCTCCTGCCTAGTGCTCTGCAGAGATCTACAGCAGCAGAGACACAAACGAAAGACTTTGGAGTGATTAAGTAACATTTATGTGCATTTGAATTGTTTTTTTATTGTATCTGCTTTATTTTCTGAAAAGAAAAAAAAAACTTGTTTTCCTGCCTTTCTAAGCTAGTATTGTCCAGTTTTCAGGATAGTGCTGAATTCAGGGCTGTGTTACATCTTTCTGTGTTTGCCCATACCTTACTTGGATAGAAGAAAGTTTCTCTGTTCATTGTGAGAGAGGGAGGTTTGAGCAGCCTATCTGTCACTGGAGGAATGTTTTCAGCCCAGAAATTAGTAGTTTATTGGCCATTTTTGGCTAATTTCTATCTATTTCATTTCCCTGCTATAAAACCCACATTTGCAAGGTTTTTGTGCTAGTATACAGCTCAGCAAGCTCCAGTCTGGTGCACTGCAGAGTTCTACAGCAGCAGAGAGACAACAGAGAGACTTTGGAGTGATTAAGTATAATTTTCTGCATTTTCTTGCTGCCTTTAGCTAATTCTGCCTAAAACACTGATTTTCCGGTGTTTCTGTGATTTAAAAAGCTTGTTTCAGCTAGATATTGTACTTATTTTACTGTCTGCACTTTAACAAAGTCATTTTTGTGTTTAAATTACCTGTTTAACTCATAGGTTTCACACTCAAGTGTGATAGCCATTTATGTGCATTTGAATTGTTTTTTTATTGTATCTGCTTTATTTTCTGAAAAGAAAAAAAAAATACTTGTTTTCCTGCCTTTCTAAGCTAGTATAGGCAAGTTTTCAGGTTAGTGCTGAAATCAGGGCTGTGTTACAAGTTTCTGTGTTTGGCCATACCTTACTTGGGTAGAAGGAAGTTTCTCTATTCACTGTGAAAGACGGAGCTTTGAGCAGCCTATCTGTCCCTGGAGGAGTGGTTTCTGCCCAGGAATTAGAAGTTTATTGGCCATTTTGGGCTGATTTCTATCTCTTTCATTTCCCTGCTATAAAACCCACATTTGCAAGGTTTTTGTGCTATACAGCTGATGAAGCCCCTGCATGGTGCCCTGCAGAGTTCTACAGCAGCAGAGAGACAAAAGGGAGACTTTGGAGTAATTAAGTATCATTTTCTGCGGGTCTATATTATATCCTCGCAGCTAAAAAGCTAACGCTGATTGATCGAACTTATTTTGTGAAACTGCAAAATATCGAAGCAGCAGAAACTCAATTTTTATCCTAGGGAAAGAATTCAGTTGTCAGTTTCTGTTGCTTCGGTATTTTCAGTGTTATGGTGGAAAGTTACTGGTCAGATTCAGGTAAGTGTGCGATTGTGTGGATGTAAGTGTTAGGGTGATTTAGGTGAGTTAGGGTTAGGGCTCGGGTTAAGTGTATGTGCGATTGAGTGGACATGAGGGTTAGGGTGGATTTAACTGAGTTAGGGTTAGGGAGCGGGTGAGGTGAGTGTGCAATAGTGACGGACCTTAGGGTTAGGGTTTGGGTTAAGGTAAGTGGATAGTTGGTGGTGTGTGCATAGTTTAGTGTAGGGTTAGGTATCAGATTTTAGGTGTATGTGTGTGGATTTCTGTTTGTTTGCTGTGCTTGTGTTGTGTGTATGTGTTTAGGATCAGAGATTTTTTTCCCTGGGAAAAAAATCGCTGATGTGACAGTTTGAGATTGTAAGCTTTCGCTTAAATTAGGTAGATCAATCAGCGTTCGCTTTTTTAAGTATTTGATGATATAATATAGACCCATTTTCTGCATTTTCTGGTTGCCTTTAGCTAACTCTACCTAAAGCACTGATTTTCTAGAGTTTCTGTGACATAAAAAGCTTGTTTCAGCTACATATTGTACTTATTTTACAGCCTGCACTTTAACAAAGTCGTTTTTGTGTTGAAATTACCTATTTAACTGTTGTATGCTACATACTCAAGTGTGATAGCCAGTTCTGTACATTTAAAGTGTTTTTTTTATTGTATCTGCTTTATCTTCTTAAAATAAAACAAAAAAACAAAAAGAAAAACTTGTTTTCCCACCTTTCTAAGCTAGCATAGTCCAATTTCAGGTTAGTGCTGAAATCAGGGCTGTATTACAAATTTCTGTGTTTGTCCTTACTTTACTTGGATAGAAGGATGTTTCTCTGTTCACTGTGAGAGACAAAGCTTTGTGCAGGCTATCTCTCCCTAGAGGAGTGGTTTCAGCCCAGAAATTAGTAGATTATTGACCATTTTGGCCTAATTTCTCTTTCATTTCCCTGCTATAAAACTCAAATTTGCAAGGTTTTTGTGCTAGTATGCAGCTCAGCAAGCTCCTGCCTGGTGCTCTGCAGAGATCTACAGCAGCAGAGACACAAACAAGAGACTTTGGAGTGATTAAGTAAATTTTCTGCATTTTCTTGCTACCTTTAGCTAATTCCTCCTAAAACACTGATTTTCTAGAGTTTTTGTGATTTTAAAATCTTCTTTCAGCTGCATTGTGTATTTATTTTACTGCCTGCACTTTAACAAAGTTGATTTTGTGTTTAAATGACCTGTTTAACTGTTGTAGTCTACACACTCAAGTGTCATAGCCATTTATTTGCAATTAAACTGTTTTTTGATTGTATCTGCTTTATTTTCTGAAAAAAATCCAAAACAAAAAAATACTTGTTTTCCCACCTTTCTAAGCTAGTATAGTCCAGTTTTCAGGTTAGTGCTGAAATCAGGGTTGTGTTACAAGTTTCTGTGTTTGCCCATACCTTACTTGGGTAGAAGGAAGTTTCTCTGTTCACTGTGAGAAAGGGAACTTTGAGCAGCCTATCTGTCCTTGGAGGAATGTTTTCAGCCCAGAAATGAGTAGTTTATTGGCCATGTTTGGCTAATTTCTATCTCTTTCATTTCCCTGCTATAAAACCCACATTTGCAAGGTTTTGTACTAGTATACAGCTCACCAAGATCCTGCCTTTTGTCCTGCAGAATTTTACAGCAGCAGAGACACAAAAGAGAGACTTTGGAGTGATTAAGTATAATTTTCTGCATTTTCTTGCTGCCTTTAGCTAATTCCACCTAAAATGCTGATTGTCTAGTGTTTCTGTTATTTAAAAAGCTTGTTTCAGCTACATATAGTACTTATTTTACTGCCTGCACTTTAATAAAGTCGTTTTTGTGTTTAAATTACCTGTTTAACTGTTGTAGGCTACAAACTCAAGTGTGATAGCCATTTCTGTGCATTTAAAGTGTTTTTTGATTGTATCTGCTTTATTTTCAGAAAAAAAAAATGTACTTGTTTTCCCGCCTTTCTAAGCTAATATAGTCCAGTTTTTAGGTTAGTGCTGAATTCAGGGCTGTGTTACAAGTTTCTGTGTTTCCCCATACCTTACTTGGGTAGAAGGAAGTTTCTCTGTTCACTGTGAGAGACAGAGCTTTGAGCAGCCTACCTCTCCCTGGAGGAGTGGTTTCAGCCCAGAAATTAGTAGATTATTGGCCATGTTGGGCTAATTTTTCTTTCATTTCCCTGCTATAAAACCCCCATTTGCAAGGTTTTTGTGCTAGTATGCAGCTCAGCAAGCTCCTGCCTGGTGCTCTGCAGAGTTCTGCAGCAGCAAAGACACAAAATAGAGACTTTGGAGTGATTAAGTATAATTTTCTGCATTTTCTTGCTACCTTTAGCTAATTCCTTCTAAAACACTGATTTTCTAGAGTTTCTGTGATTTTAAAAGCTTCTTTCAGCTACATTTTTTACTTATTTTACTGCCTGCACTTTAACAAAGTTCTTTTTGTGTTTAAATTACCTGTTTAACTGTTGTAGGCTATACACTCAAGTGTGATAGCCATTTCTTTGCAATTAAAGTGTTTTTGATTGTATCTGCTTTATTTTCTGCAAAAAAATATACTTGTTTTCCCGCCTTTCTAAGCTAGTGTAGTCCAGTTTTCAGGTTAGTGCTGAATTCAGGGCTGTGTTATAAGTTTCTGTGTTTGCCCATACCTTACTTGGATAGAAGGAAGTTTCTCTGTTCACTGTGAGAGAGGGAACTTTGAGCAGCCTATCTATCCCTGGAGGAATGTTTTCAGCCCAGAAGTTAGTAGTTTGACAATTTTGGGCTATTTTCTATCTCTTTCATTTCCCTGCTATAAGGCCCACATTTGCAAGGTTTTGTGCTAGTATACAGCTCATCAAGCTCCTGCCTGGTGCCCTGCAGAGTTCTACAGCAGCAGGGAGACAAAAGAGAGACTTTGGACTAATTAAGTATCATTTTCTACATTTTCTTGCTGCCTTTAGCTAACTCCACCTAAAATGCTGATTTTCTAGAGTTTCTGTAATTTAAAAAGTTTGTTTCAGCTACATATTGTACTTATTTTACAGCCTGCATTTTAACAAAGTAGTTTTTGTGTTTAAATTACCTGTTTCAATGTTGTAGGCTACACACTCAAGTGTGATACCCATTTCTGTGCATTTAAAGTGTTTTTTTGATTGTATCTGCTTTATTTTCCTGAAAAAAAACAAAAAAAAATATACTTGTTTTCCCGCCTTTCTAAGCTAGTATAGGCAAGTTTTCAGGTTAGTGCTGAAATCAGGGCTGTGTTACAAGTTTCTGTGTTTGGCCATACCTTACTTGGGTAGAAGGAAGTTTCTCTATTCACTGTGAAAGAGGGGCTTTGAGCAGCCTATCTGTCCCTGGAGGAGTGGTTTCTGCCCAGGAATTAGTAGTTTATTGGCCATTTTGGGCTGATTTCTATCTCTTTCATTTCCCTGCTATAAAACCCACATTTGCAAGGTTTTTGTGCTAGTATACAGCTGATGAAGCCCCTGCATGGTGCCCTGCAGAGTTCTACAGCAGCAGAGAGACAAAAGGGAGACTTTGGAGTAATTAAGTATAATTTTCTGCTGTCTATATTATATCCTCGAACACTTAAAAAGCTAACGCTGATTGATCGAACTTATTTTTAAAACTGCAAAATATCAGCAGCAGAAACTCAAATTTTTCCTAGGGAAAGAATTCAGTTGTCAGTTTCTGTTGCTTCGTATTTTCAGTGTTATGGTGGAAAGTTACCGTCAGATTCAGGTAAGTGTGCCATTGTGTGGATGTAAGTGTTAGGGTGATTTAGGTGAGTTAGGGTTAGGGCTCAGGTTAAGTGTATGCGATTGAGTGGACATGAGGGTTAGTGGATTTAACTGAGTTAGGGTTAGGGCGGGTGAGGTGAGTGTGCAATAGTGACGGACCTTAGGGTTAGGGTTTGGGTTAAGGTAAGTGGATAGTTGGTGGTGTGTGCATAGTTTAGTGTAGGGTTAGGTATCAGATTTTAGGTGTATGTGTGCGGATTTCTGTTTGTTTGCTGTGCTTGTGTTGTGTGTATGTGTTTAGGATCAGAGATTTTTTCCCTGGGAAAAATCGCTGATGTGCAGTTCAGATTGTAAGCTTTCACTTAAATTAGGTAGATCAATCAGAGAGACTTTGGAGTGATTCAGTATCAGTTTCTGCATTTTCTTGCTGCCTTTAGCTAATTCTACCTGAAACACTAATTTTCTAGAGTTTCTGTGATTTAAAAAGCTTGTTTCAGCTACATATTGTACTTATTTTACTGCCTGCACTTTAACAAAGTCGTTTTTGTGTTTAAATTACCTGTTTAACTGTTGTAGGCTACACACTCAAGTGTGATAGCCATTTCTGTGCATTTAAAGTGTTTTTTTTATTGTATCTGCTTTATTTTCTTAAAATAAAACAAAAAACAAAAAAAAACTTGTTTTCCCACCTTTCTAAGCTAGTATAGTCCAGTTTTCAGGTTAGTGCTGAATTCAGGGCTGTGTTACAAGTTTCTGTGTTTGCCCATACCTTACTTGGATAGAAGGAAGTTTCTCTGTTCACTGTGAGAGAGGAAGCTTTGAGCAGCCTATCTGTCCCTGGAGGAGTGGTTTCAGCCCAGAAATTAGTAGTTTATTGGCCATTTTGGGCTAATTTCTATCTCTTTCATTTCCCTGCTATAAAACCCAAATTTGCAAGGTTTTTGTGCTAGTATACAGCTCAGCAAGCTCCTGCCTGGTGCTCTGCAGAGTTCTACAGCAGCAGAGACACAAACAAGAGACTTTGGAGTGATTAAGTAACATTTTCTGCATTTTCTTGCTACCTTTAGGTAATTCCACCTAAAACGCTGATTTTCTAGAGTTTCTGTGATTTTAAAAGCTTGTTTCAGCTACATATTGTACTTATTTTACTGCCTGCACTTTAACAAAGTTGATTTTGTGTTTAAATTACCTGTTTAACTGTTGTAGGCTACACACTCAAGTGTGATAGCCATTTCTGTGCATTTAAAGTGTTTTTTATTGTATCTGCTTTATTTTCTGAAAAAAAAAACAAAACAAAAAAATACTTGTTTTCCCACCTTTCTAAGCTAGTATAGTCCAGTTTTCAGGTTAGTGCTGAATTCAGGGCTGTGTTACAAGTTTCTGTGTTTGCCCATACCTTACTTGGATAGAAGGAAGTTTCTCTGTTCACTGTGAGAGGGAGCTTTGAGCAGCCTATCTGTCCCTGGAGGAGTGGTTTCAGCCCAGAAATTAGTAGTTTATTGGCCATTTTGGGCTAATTTCTATCTCTTTCATTTCCCTGCTATAAAACCCACATTTGCAAGGTTTTTGTGCTAGTATACAGCTCAGCAAGCTCCTGCCTGGTGCCCTGCAGAGTTCTACAGCAGCAGAGAGACAAAAGAGAGACTTTGGAGTGATTAAGTATAATTTTCTGCATTTTCTTGCTGCCTTTAGCTAATTCTGCCTAAAACACTGATTTTCTAGAGTTTCTGTGATTTAAAAAGCTTGTTTCAGCTACATATTGTACTTATTTTACTGCCTGCACTTTAACAAAGTCATTTTTGTGTTTAAATTACCTGTTTAACTGTTGTAGGCTACACACTCAAGTGTGATAGCCATTTCTGTGCATTTAAAGTGTTTTTTATTGTATCTGCTTTATTTTCTGAACAAAAAAAAACTTGTTTTCCTGCCTTTCTAAGCTAGTATAGTCCAGTTTTCAGGTTAGTGCTGAATTCAGGGCTGTGTTACAAGTTTCTGTGTTTGCCCATACCTTACTTGGATAGAAGAAAGTTTCTCTGTTCATTGTGAGAGAGGGAGGTTTGAGCAGCCTATCTGTCACTGGAGGAGTGTTTTCAGCCCAGAAATTAGTAGTTTATTGGCCAGTTTGGGCTAATTTCTATCTCTTTCATTTCCTTAATATAAAATCCGCATTTGTAAGGGTTTTGTGCTAGTATACAGCTCAACAAGCTCCTGCCTGGTGCCCTGCAGAGGTCTACAGCAGCAAAGAGACAAAAGGGAGATTTTGGAATAATTAAGTATCATTTTCTGCATTTTCTTGCTGCCTTTAGCTAACTCTGCCTAAAATGTTGATTTTCTAGAGTTTCTGTGATATAAAAAGCTTGTTTCAGCCACATATTGTACTTATTTTACTGCCTGCACTTTAACACAGTCATTTTTGTGGGTAAATTACCTGTTTAACTGTTGTAGGCTACACACTCAAGTGTGATAGCCGTCTCTGTGCATTTAAAGTGTTTTTTTTTATTGTATCTGCTTTATTTTCTGAAAAAAAAAAGAAAACAAAAATACTTGTTTTCCCGCCTTTCTAAGCTAGTATAGTCCTGTTTTCAGGTTAGTTCTGAATTCAGGGCTGTGTTACAAGTTTTTGTGTTTGCCCATACCTTACTTGGATAGAAGGAAGTTTCTCTGTTCACTGTGAGAGAGGGAGCTTTGAGCAGTCTATCTGTCCCTGGAGGAGTGTTTTCAGCCCAGAAATTAGTAGTTTATTGGCCATTTTGGGCTAATTTCTATCTCTTTCATTTTCCTGCTATAAAACCCACATTTGCAAGGTTTTTGTGCTAGTATACAGCTCAGCAAGCTCCTGCCTAGTGCCCTGTAGAGTTCTACAGCAGCAGAGAGACAAAAGGGAGACTTTGGAGTAATTAAGTATCATTTTTCTGCATTTTCTTGCTGCTTAAAAGCTAACCTGATTGATCAAACTTATTTTCTGTGATTTAAAAAGCTTGTTTCAGCTACATATTGCACATATTTTACTGCCTGCACTTTAACAAAGATGCGTTTGTGTTTAAATTACCTGTTTAACTGTTGTAGGCTACACACTCAAGTGTGGTAGACATTTCTGTACATTTAAAGTGTTTTTTGATTGTATCTACTTTATTTTCTGAAAAAAATGAAAAACAAAAAACTTTTTTTCCTTTCTAAGTAGTCCAGTTTTCAGGTTAGTGCTGAATTCAGGGCTGTGTTACAGTTTTGTGTTAAGGTACTTGGATAGTTAGTGTTCATAGTTTAGTGTAGGGTTAGGTATCAGATTTTTGGTGTATGTGTGTGGATTTTTGTTTGTTTGGTGGCTTTTGGGTGTATGTCTCTTTCATTTTCCTGCTATAAAACCTGCATTTGCAGTTCAGATTGTACAGCTTTCAAATTAGGTCGATCAATCAGAGACTTTGGAGTGATTAAGTATCATTTTTCTGCATTTTCTTGCTGCCTTTAGCTAATTCCACCTAAAATGCTGATTTTCTAGAGTTTCTGTGATTTTAAAAAGCTTGTTTCAGCTACATATTGTACTTATTTTACTGCCTGCACTTTAACAAAGTCATTTTTGTGTTTAAATTACCTGTTTAACTGTTGTAGGCTACACACTCAAGTGTGATAGCCATTTCTGTGCATTTAAAGTGTTTTTTTGATTGTATCTGCTTTATTTTCTGAAAAAAAAACAAAAACAAAAAAAACTTGTTTTCCCACCTTTCTAAGCTAGTATAGTCCAGTTTTCAGGTTAGTGCTGAATTCAGGGCTGTGTTACAAGTTTCTGTGTTTGCCCATACCTTACTTGGATAGAAGGAAGTTTCTCTGTTCACTGTGAGAGAGGGAGCTTTGAGCAGCCTATCTGTCCCTGGAGGAGTGGTTTCAGCCCAGAAATTAGTAGTTTATTGGCCATTTTGGGCTAATTTCTATCTCTTTCATTTCCCTGCTATAAAACCCACATTTGCAAGGTTTTGTGCTAGTATACAGCTCAGCAAGCTCCTGCCTGGTGCCCTGCAGAGTTCTACAGCAGCAGAGAGACAAAAGAGAGACTTTGGAGTGATTAAGTATCATTTTCTGCATTTTCTTGCTGCCTTTAGCTAATTCTGCCTAAAACACTGATTTTCTAGAGTTTCTGTGATTTAAAAAGCTTGTTTCAGCTACATATTGTACTTATTTTACTGCCTGCACTTTAACAAAGTCATTTTGTGTTTAAATTACCTGTTTAACTGTTGTAGGCTACACACTCAAGTGTGATAGCCATTTCTGTGCATTTAAAGTGTTTTTTGATTGTATCTGCTTTATTTTCTGAAAAAAAAAAAAAAAAATACTTGTTTTCCCACCTTTCTAAGCTAGTATAGTCCAGTTTTCAGGTTAGTGCTGAATTCAGGGCTGTGTTACAAGTTTTTGTGTTTGCCCATACCTTACTTGGATAGAAGGAAGTTTCTCTGTTCACTGTGAGAGAGGGAGCTTTGAGCAGTCTATCTGTCCCTGGAGGAGTGGTTTCAGCCCAGAAATTAGTAGTTTATTGGCCATTTTGGGCTAATTTCTATCTCTTTCATTTTCCTGCTATAAAACCCACATTTGCAAGGTTTTTGTTCTAGTATACAGCTCAGCAAGCTCCTGCCTGGTGCCCTGCAGAGTTCTACAGCAGCAGAGAGACAAAAGAGTGACTTTGGAGTGATTAAGTATCATTTTCTGCATTTTTTTGCTGTCTTTAGCTAATTTCACCTAAAACACTGATTTTCTAGGGTTTCTGTGATTTTAAAAATCTTGTTTCAGCTACATACTGTAATTATTTTACTGCCTGCACTTTAACAAAGTCATTTTTGTGTTTAAATTACCTGTTTAACTGTTGTAGGCTACACACTCAAATGTGATAGCCATTTCTGTGCATTTAAAGTGTTTTTTAGTTTGTATCTGCTTTATTTTCTGAAAAAAAAATACTTGTTTTCCCACCTTTCTAAGGTAGTATAGTCCAGTTTTCAGGTTAGTGCTGAATTCAGGGCTGTGCTACACATTTCTCTGTTTGCCCATACCTTACTTGGATAGATGGACGTTTCTCTGTTCACTGTGAGGGAGAGCTTTGAGCAGCCTATCTGTCCCTGGAGGAGTGGTGTCAGCCCAGAAATTAGTAGTTTATTGGCCATTTTGGGCTAATTTCTATCTCTTTCATTTCCCTGCTATAAAACCCACATTTGCAAGGTTTTTGTGCTAGTATACAGCTCAGCAAGCTCCTGCCTGGTGCCCTGCAGAGTTCTACAGCAGAGAGACAAAAGAGAGACTTTGGAGTGATTAAGTATTATTTTTCTGCATTTTCTTGCTGCCTTTAGCTAATTCCACCTAAAACACTGATTTTCTAGAGTTTCTGTGATTTAAAAAGCTTGTTTCAGCTACATATTGTACTTATTTTACTGCCTGCACTTTAACAAAGTCATTTTGTGTTTAAATTACCTGTTTAACTGTTGTAGGCTACACACTCAAGTGTGATAGCCATTTCTGTGCATTTAAAGTTTTTTTTATTGTATCTGCTTTATTTTCTGAAAAAACAAAAAAAATACTTGTTTTCCCACCTTTCTAAGCTAGTATAGTCCAGTTTTCAGGTTAGTGCTGAATTCAGGGCTGTGTTACAAGTTTCTGTGTTTGCCCATACCTTACTTGGATAGAAGGAAGTTTCTCTGTTCACTGTGAGAGAGGGAGCTTTGAGCAGCCTATCTGTCCCTGGAGGAGTGGTTTCAGCCCAGAAATTAGTAGTTTATTGGCCATTTTGGGCTAATTTCTATCTCTTTCATTTCCCTGCTATAAAACCCACATTTGCAAGGTTTTGTGCTAGTATACAGCTCAGCAAGCTCCTGCCTGGTGCCCTGCAGAGTTCTACAGCAGCAGAGAGACAAAAGAGAGACTTTGGAGTGATTAAGTATCATTTTCTGCATTTTCTTGCTGCCTTTAGCTAATTCCACCTAAAACACTGATTTTCTAGAGTTTCTGTGATTTAAAAAGCTTGTTTCAGCTACATATTGTACTTATTTTACTGCCTGCACTTTAACAAAGTCATTTTTTGTTTAAATTACCTGTTTAACTGTTGTAGGCTACACACTCAAGTGTGATAGCCATTTCTGTGCATTTAAAGTGTTTTTTTATTGTATCTGCTTTATTTTCTGAAAAAAAAACAAAAAAATACTTGTTTTCCCACCTTTCTAAGCTAGTATAGTCCAGTTTTCAGGTTAGTGCTGAATTCAGGGCTGTGTTACAAGTTTCTGTGTTTGCCCATACCTTACTTGGATAGAAGGAAGTTTCTCTGTTCACTGTGAGAGGGAGCTTTGAGCAGCCTATCTGTCCCTGGAGGAGTGGTTTCAGCCCAGAAATTAGTAGTTTATTGGCCATTTTGGGCTAATTTCTATCTCTTTCATTTCCCTGCTATAAAACCCACATTTGCAATGTTTTTGTGCTAGTATACAGCTCAGCAAGCTCCTGCCTGGTGCCCTGCAGAGTTCTAGAGTAGCAGAAAGACAAAATGACACTTTTGAGTGATTAAGTATCATTCTTCTGCATTTCCTTGCTGCCTTTAGCTAATTCCACCTAAAACACTGATTTTCTAGAGTTTTTGTGATTTAAAAAGCTTGTTTCAGCTACATATTGTACTTATTTTACTGTCTGCACTTTAACAAAGTTGTTTTTCTCTTTGAATTACCTGTTTAACTGTTGTAGGCTACACACTCAAGTGTGATAGCCATTTCTGTGCATTTAAAGTGTTTTTTGATTGTATCTGCTTTATTTTCTGAAAAAAAAAAAATACTTGTTTTCCCACCTTTCTAAGCTAGTATAGTCCAGTTTTCAGGTTAGTGCTGAATTCAGGGCTGTGTTACAAGTTTCTGTGTTTGCCCATACCTTACTTGGATAGAAGGAAGTTTCTCTGTTCACTCTGAGAGGGAGCTTTGAGCAGCCTATCTGTCCCTGGAGGAGTGGTTTCAGCCCAGAAATTAGTAGTTTATTGGCCATTTTGGGCTAATTTCTATCTCTTTCATTTCCCTCCTATAAAACCCGCATTTGCAATGTTTCTGTGCTAGTATACAGCTCAGCAAGCTCCTGCCTGGTGCCCTACAGAGTTCTACAGCAGCAGAGAGACAAAAGAGACACTTTGGAGTGAGTAAGTATCATTTTCTGGATTTTCTTGCTGCCTTTAGCTAATTCCACCTAAAACACTGGCTCTCTAGAGCTTCTGTGATTTAAAAAGCTTGTTTCAGCTACATATTGTACTTATTTTACTGCCTGCACTTTAACAAAGTCATTTTTGTGTTTAAATTACCTGTTTAACTTTTGTAGGCTACACACTCAAGTGTGATAGCCATTTCTGTGCATTTAAAGTGTTTGTTTGATTGTATCTACTTTATTTTCTGAAAAAAAAATACACTTGTTTTCTCACCTTTCTAAGCTAGTTTAGTCCAGTTTTCAGGTTAGTGCTGAATTCAGGGCTGTGTTACAAGTTTCTGTGTTTGCCCATACATTACTTGGATAGAAGGAAGTTTCTCTGTTCACTGTGAGAGAGGGAGCTTTGAGCAGCCTAAATGTCGCTGGAGGAGTGGTTTCAGCCCAGTAATTAGTAGTTTATTGGCCATTTTGGGCTAATTTCCATCTCTTTCATTTCCCTGCTATAAAACCCACATTTGCAAGTTTTTTGTACTAGTAAACAGCTCAGCAAGCTCCTACCTGGTGCCCTGCAGAGTTCTACAGCAGCAGAGAGACAAAAGAGACTTTGGAGTGATTAAGTATCATTTTCTGCATTTTCTTGCTGCATTTAGCTAATTCCGCCTAAAACACCAATTTTCTAGAGTTTCAGTGATTTTAAAAAGCTTGTTTCAGCTACATATTGTACGTTTTTTACTGCCTGCACTTTAACAAAGTCATTTTGTGTTTAAATTACCTGTTTAACTGTTGTAGGCTACACACTCAAGTGTGATAGCCATTTCTGTGCATTTAAAGTGTTTTTTTTATTGTATCTGCTTTATTTTCTGAAAAAAAAAAAAATACTTGTTTTCCCACCTTTCTAAGCTAGTATAGTCCAGTTTTCAGGTTAGTGCTGAATTCAGGGCTGTGTTACAAGTTTCTGTGTTTGCCCATACCTTACTTGGATAGAAGGAAGTTTCTCTGTTCACTGTGAGAGAGGGAGCTTTGAGCAGCCTATCTGTCCCTGGAGGAGTGGTTTCAGCCCAGAAATTAGTAGTTTATTGGCCATTTTGGGCTAATTTCTATCTCTTTCATTTCCCTGCTATAAAACCCACATTTGCAAGGTTTTTGTGCTAGTATACAGCTCAGCAAGCTCCTGCCTGGTGCCCTGCAGAGTTCTACAGCAGCAGAGAGACAAAAGAGAGACTTTGGAGTGATTAAGTATCATTTTCTGCATTTTCTTGCTGCCTTTAGCTAATTCCACCTAAAACACTGATTTTCTAGAGTTTCTGTGATTTAAAAAGCTTGTTTCAGCTACATATTGTACTTATTTTACTGCCTGCACTTTAACAAAGTCATTTTGTGTTTAAATTACCTGTTTAACTGTTGTAGGCTACACACTCAAGTGTGATAGCCATTTCTGTGCATTTAAAGTGTTTTTTTAATTGTATCTGCTTTATTTTCTGAAAAAAAAACAAAAAATACTTGTTTTCCCACCTTTCTAAGCTAGTATAGTCCAGTTTTCAGGTTAGTGCTGAATTCAGGGCTGTGTTACAAGTTTCTGTGTTTGCCCATACCTTACTTGGATAGAAGGAAGTTTCTCTGTTCACTGTGAGAGAGGGAGCTTTGAGCAGCCTATCTGTCCCTGGAGGAGTGGTTTCAGCCCAGAAATTAGTAGTTTATTGGCCATTTTGGGCTAATTTCTATCTCTTTCATTTCCCTGCTATAAAACCCACATTTGCAAGGTTTTTGTGCTAGTATACAGCTCAGCAAGCTCCTGCCTGGTGCCCTGCAGAGTTCTACAGCAGCAGAGAGACAAAAGAGACTTTGGAGTGATTAAGTATCATTTTTCTGCATTTTCTTGCTGCCTTTAGCTAATTCCACCTAAAATGCTGATTTTCTAGAGTTTCTGTGATTTAAAAAGCTTGTTTCAGCTACATATTGTACTTATTTTACTGCCTGCACTTTAACAAAGTCATTTTTGTGTTTAAATTACCTGTTTAACTGTTGTAGGCTACACACTCAAGTGTGATAGCCATTTCTGTGCATTTAAAGTGTTTTTTGATTGTATCTGCTTTATTTTCTGAAAAAAAACAAAAAAAAAAAATACTTGTTTTCCCACCTTTCTAAGCTAGTATAGTCCAGTTTTCAGGTTAGTGCTGAATTCAGGGCTGTGTTACAAGTTTCTGTGTTTGCCCATACCTTACTTGGATAGAAGGAAGTTTCTCTGTTCACTGTGAGAGAGGAGCTTTGAGCAGCCTATCTGTCCCTGGAGGAGTGGTTTCAGCCCAGAAATTAGTAGTTTATTGGCCATTTTGGGCTAATTTCTATCTCTTTCATTTCCCTGCTATAAAACCCACATTTGCAAGGTTTTTGTGCTAGTATACAGCTCAGCAAGCTCCTGCCTGGAGCCCTGCAGAGTTCTACAGCAGCAGAGAGACAAAAGAGAGACTTTGGAGTGATTAAGTATCATTTTTCTGCATTTTCTTGCTGCCTTTAGCTAATTCCACCTAAAACACTGATTTTCTAGAGTTTCTGTGATTTAAAAAGCTTGTTTCAGCTACATATTGTACTTATTTTACTGCCTGCACTTTAACAAAGTCATTTTTGTGTTTAAATTACCTGTTTAACTGTTGTAGGCTACACACTCAAGTGTGATAGCCATTTCTGTGCATTTAAAGTGTTTTTTTATTGTATCTGCTTTATTTTCTGAAAAAAAAAAAACAAAAAATACTTGTTTTCCACCTTTCTAAGCTAGTATAGTCCAGTTTTCAGGTTAGTGCTGAATTCAGGGCTGTGTTACAAGTTTCTGTGTTTGCCCATACCTTACTTGGATAGAGGGAAGCTTCTCTGTTCACAGTGAGAGAGGGAGCTTTCAGCAGCGTATCTGTCCCTGGAGGAGTGTTTTCAGCCCAGAAATTAGTAGTTTATTGGCCATTTTGGGCTAATTTCTATCTCTTTCATTTCCCTGCTATAAAACCCACATTTGCTAGTTTTTTGCGCTAGCATACAGCTCAGCAAGTTCCTGCCTGGTGCCCTTCTGAGTTTTCCAGCAGCAGAGAGAAAGAAAGAGATACTTTGGAGTGATTAAGTATCATTTTCTGCATTTTCTTGCTGCCTTTAGCTAATTCCACCTAAAACACTGATTTTCTAGAGTTTCTGTGATTTAAAAAGCTTGTTTCAGCTACATATTGTACTTATTTTACTGCCTGCACTTTAACAAAGTCATTTTTGTGTTTAAATTACCTGTTTGACTGTTGTAGGCTACACACTCAAGTGTGATAGCCATTTCTGTGCATTTAAAGTGTTTTTTTATTGTATCTGCTTTATTTTCTGAAAAAAAAAATACTTGTTTTCCCACCTTTCTAAGCTAGTATAGTCCAGTTTTCAGGTTAGTGCTGAATTCAGGGCTGTGTTACAAGTTTCTGTGTTTGCCCATACCTTACTTGGATAGAAGGAAGTTTCTCTGTTCACTGTGAGAGAGGGAGCTTTGAGCAGCCTATCTGTCCCTGGAGGAGTGGTTTCAGCCCAGAAATTAGTAGTTTATTGGCCATTTTGGGCTAATTTCTATCTCTTTCATTTCCCTGCTATAAAACCCACATTTGCAAGGTTTTGTGCTAGTATACAGCTCAGCAAGCACCTGCCTGGTGCCCTGCAGAGTTCTACAGCAGCAGAGAGACAAAAGAGACTTTGGAGTGATTAAGTATCATTTTTCTGCATTTTCTTGCTGCCTTTAGCTAATTCCACCTAAAACACTGATTTTCTAGAGTTTCTGTGATTTAAAAAGCTTGTTTCAGCTACATATTGTATTTATTTTACTGCCTGCACTTTAACAAAGTCATTTTTGTGTTTAAATTACCTGTTTAACTGTTGTAGGCTACACACTCAAGTGTGATAGCCATTTCTGTGCATTTAAAGTGTTTTTTATTGTATCTGCTTTATTTTCTGAAAAAAAAAAAAACATACTTGTTTTTCCACCTTTCGAAGCTAGTATAGACCAGCTTTCAGGTTAGTGCTGAATTCAAGGCTGTGTTACAAGTTTCTGTGTTTGCCCATACCTTACTTGGATAGAAGGAAGTTTCTCTGTTCACTGTGAGAGAGGTAGCTTTGAGCAGCCTATCTGTCCCTGGAGGAGTGGTTTCAGCCCAGAAATTAGTAGTTTATTGGCCATTTTGGGCTAATTTCTATCTCTTTCACTTCTTGCTATAAAACCTGCATTTGCAACGTTTTGTGCTAGTATACAGCTCAGCAAGCTCCTGCCTGGTGCCCTGCAGAGTTCTACAGCAGCAGAGAGACAAAAGAGAGACTTTGGAGTGATTAAGTATCATTTTTCTGCATTTTCTTGCTGCCTTTAGCTAATTCCACCTAAAACACTGATTTTCTAGAGTTTCTGTGATTTTAAAAAGCTTGTTTCAGCTACATATTGTACTTATTTTACTGCCTGCACTTTAACAAAGTCATTTTTGTGTTTAAATTACCTGTTTAACTGTTGTAGGCTACACACTCAAGTGTGATAGCCATTTCTGTGCATTTAAAGTGTTTTTATTGTATCTGCTTTATTTTCTGAAAAAAACAAAAAAAAAATACTTGTTTTCCCACCTTTCTAAGCTAGTATAGTCCAGTTTTCAAGTTAGTGCTGAATTCAGGGCTGTGTTACAAGTTTCTGTGTTTGCCCATACCTTACTTGGATAGAAGGAAGTTTCTCTGTTCACTGTGAGAGAGGGAGCTTTGAGCAGCCTATCTGTCCCTGGAGGAGTGGTTTCAGCCCAGAAATTAGTAGTTTATTGGCCATTTTGGGCTAATTTCTATCTCTTTCATTTCCCTGCTATAAAACCCACATTTGCAAGGTTTTGTGCTAGTATACAGCTCAGCAAGCTCCTGCCTGGTGCCCTGCAGAGTTCTACAGCAGCAGAGAGACAAAAGAGACTTGGAGTGATTAAGTATCATTTTTCTGCATTTTCTTGTTGCCTTTAGCTAATTCTGCCTAAAACACATATTTTCTAGAGTTTCTGTGATTTTAAAAGCTTGTTTCAGCTACATATTGTACTTATTTTACTGCCTGCACTTTAACAAAGTCATTTTTGTGTTTAAATTACCTGTTTAACTGTTGTAGGCTACACACTCAAGTGTGATAGCCATTTCTGTGCAATTAAAGTGTTTTTGATTGTATCTGCTTTATTTTCTGAAAAAAAAAATACTTGTTTTCCCGCCTTTCTAAGCTAGTATAGTCCAGTTTTCAGGTTAGTGCTGAATTCAGGGCTGTGTTACAAGTTTCTGTGTTTGCCCATACCTTACTTGGATAGAAGGAAGTTTCTCTGTTCACTGTGAGAGGGTGCTTTGAGCAGCCTATGTGTCCCTGGAGGAGTGGTTTCTGCCCAGAAATTAGTAGTTTATTGGCCTTTTTGGGCTAATTTTGATCTCTTTTATTTCCCTGCTATAAAACCCACATTTGCAAGGTTTTGTGCCAGTTTACAGCTCAGCAAGCTACTGCCTGGTGCCCTGCAGAGTTCTACATCAGCAGAGAGACAAAATAGAGACTTTGGAGTGATTAAGTATCATTTTCTGCATTTTCTTGCTGCCTTTAGCTAATTCCACTAAAACGCCATTTTTTAGAGTTTCTGTGTTTTAAAAAGCTTGTTTCAGCTACATATTGTACTTATTTTACTGCCTGCACTTTAACAAAGTCATTTTTCTGTTTAAATTACCTGTTTAACTGTTGTAGGCTACACAGTCAAGTGTGATAGCCATTTATTTGCATTTAAAGTGATATTTTTATTGTATCTCCTTTATTTTAGGAAAAAAAAACAAAAAAAAAAGATTTCCACCTTTCTAAGCTAGTATAGTCCAGTTTTCAGGTTATTGCTGAATTCAGGGCTGTGTTACAAGTGTCTGTGTTTCCCCATACCTTACTTGGATAGAAAGAAGTTTCTCTGTTCACCTGTGAGAGATGGGGCTTTGAGCAGCTATCTGTTCCTGGAGGAGTGGTTTCTGCCCAGAAATTAGTAGTTTATTAGCCATTTTGGGCTAATTTCTATCTCTTTCATTTCCTGCTATAAAACCCACATTTGCAAGGTTTTGCTAGTATACAGCTCAGCAAGCTCCTGCCTGGTGCCCCGTGGAGTTCTACAGCAGCAGAGACAAAAGAGACTTTGGAGTGATTAAGTATCATTTTTCTGCATTTTCTTGCTGCCCTTAGCTAATTCTGCCTAAAACACCGATTTTCTAGAGTTTCTGTGATTTAAAAGCTTGTTTCAGCTACATATTGTACTTATTTTACTGCCTGCACTTTAACAAAGTCATTTTTGTGTTTAAATTACCTGTTTAACTGTTGTAGGCTACACACTCAAGTGTGATAGCCATTTCTGTGCATTTAAAGTGTTTTTTATTGTATCTGCTTTATTTTCTGAAAAAAAACAAAAAACAAAAAAATACTTGTTTTCCCACCTTTCTAAGCTAGTATAGTCCAGTTTTCAGGTTAGTGCTGAATTCAGGGCTGTGTTACAAGTTTCTGTGTTTGCCCATACCTTACTTGGATAGAAGGAAGTTTCTCTGTTCACTGTGAGAGAGGGGAGCTTTGAGCAGCCTATCTGTCCCTGGAGGAGTGGTTTCAGCCCAGAAATTAGTAGTTTATTGGCCATTTTGGGCTAATTTCTATCTCTTTCATTTCCCTGCTATAAAATCCACATTTGCAAGGTTTTGTGCTAGTATTCAGCTCAGCAAGCTACTGCCTGGTGCCCTGCAGAGTTCTACAGCAGCAGAAAGAAAAAAGAGTGACTTTGGACTGATTAAGTAACATTTTTCTGCATTTTCATACTGCCTTTAGCGAATTCCACCTAAAACGTCGATTTGCTAAAGTTTCTGTGATTTAAAAGGTTGTTTCAGCTACATATTGTAATTATTTTACTGACTGCACTTTAACAAAGTCTTTTTTTTTTAAATTCCCTGTTTAACTTTTGTAGGCTACACACTCAAGTGTGATAGCCATTTCTGTGCATTTAAAGTGTTTTTTAATTGTATCTGCTTTATTTTCTGAAAAAAAAAACAAAAAAATACTTGTTTTCCCACCTTTCTAAGCTAGTATAGTCTAGTTTTCAGGTTAGTGCTGAATTCAGGGCTGTGCTACAAGTTTCTCTGTTTGCCCATACCTTACTTGGATAGAAGGAAGTTTCTCTGTTCACTGTGAGAGAGAGAGCTTTGAGCAGCCTATCTGTCTCTGGAGGAGTGGTGTCAGCCCAGAAATTAGTAGTTTATTGGCCATTTTGGGCTAATTTCTATGTCTTTCATTTCCCTTCTATAAAACCCGCATTTGCAAGGTTTTGTGCTAGTATACAGCTCAGCAAGCTCCTGCCTGGTGCCCTGCAGAGTTCTACAGCAGCAGAGAGACAAAAGAGACTTTGGAGTGATTAAGTATCATTTTCTGCATTTTCTTGCTGCCTTTAGCTAATTCCACCTAAAACACTGATTTTCTAGAGTTTCTGTGATTTAAAAAGCTTGTTTCAGCTACATATTGTACTTATTTTACTGCCTGCACTTTAACAAAGTCATTTTTGTGTTTAAATTACCTGTTTAACTGTTGTAGGCTACACACTCAAGTGTGATAGCCATTTCTGTGCATTTAAAGTGTTTTTTATTGTATCTGCTTTATTTTCTGAAAAAAAAAATACTTGTTTTCCCACCTTTCTAAGCTAGTATAGTCCAGTTTTCAGGTTAGTGCTGAATTCAGGGCTGTGTTACAAGTTTCTGTGTTTGCCCATACCTTACTTGGATAGAAGGAAGTTTCTCTGTTCACTGTGAGAGAGGGAGCTTTGAGCAGCCTATCTGTCCCTGGAGGAGTGGTTTCAGCCCAGAAATTAGTAGTTTATTGGCCATTTTGGGCTAATTTCTATCTCTTTCATTTCCCTGCTATAAAACCCACATTTGCAAAGTTTTTGTGCTAGTATACAGCTCAGCAAGCTCCTGCCTGGTGCCCTGCAGAGTTCTACAGCAACAGAGAGACAAAAGAGAGACTTTGGAGTGATTAAGTATCATTTTCTGCATTTTCTTGCTGCCTTTAGCTAATTCCACCTAAAACACTGATTTTCTAGAGTTTCTGTGATTTAAAAAGCTTGTTTCAGCTACATATTGTACTTATTTTACTGCCTGCACTTTAACAAAGTCATTTTTGTGTTTAAATTACCTGTTTAACTGTTGTAGGCTACACACTCAAGTGTGATAGCCATTTCTGTGCATTTAAAGTGTTTTTTGATTGTATCTGCTTTATTTTCTGAAAAAAAAAAAAATACTTGTTTTCCCACCTTTCTAAGCTAGTATAGTCCAGTTTTCAGGTTAGTGCTGAATTCAGGGCTGTGTTACAAGTTTCTGTGTTTGCCCATACCTTACTTGGATAGAAGGAAGTTTCTCTGTTCACTGTGAGAGAGGGAGCTTTGAGCAGCCTATCTGTCCCTGGAGGAGTGGTTTCAGCCCAGAAATTAGTAGTTTATTGGCCATTTTGGGCTAATTTCTATCTCTTTCATTTCCCTGCTATAAAACCCATATTTGCAAGGTTTTGTGTTAGTATACAGCTCAGCAAGCTCCTGTCTGGTGCCCTGCAGAGTTCTACAGCAGCAGAGAGACAAAAGAGACTTTTGAGTGATTAAGTATCATTTTCTGCATTTTTTTCTGCCTTTAGCTAATTTCGCCCAAAACACTGATTTTCTAGGGTTTCTGTGATTTAAAAAACTTGTTTCAGCTACATATTGTACTTATTTTACTGCCTGCACTTTAACAAAGTCATTTTTGTGTTTAAATTACCTGTTTAACTGTTGTAGGCTACACACTCAAGTGTGATAGCCATTTCTGTGCATTTAAAGTGTTTTTTTATTGTATCTGCTTTATTTTCTGAAAAAAAATACTTGTTTTCCCACCTTTCTAAGCTAGTATAGTCCAGTTTTCAGGTTAGTGCTGAATTCAGGGCTGTGTTACAAGTTTCTGTGTTTGCCCATACCTTACTTGGATAGAAGGAAGTTTCTCTGTTCACTGTGAGAGGGAGCTTTGAGCAGCCTATCTGTCCCTGGAGGAGTATTTTCAGCCCAGAAATTAGTAGTTTATTGGCCATTTTGGGCTAATTTCTATCTCTTTCATTTCCCTGCTATAAAACCCACATTTGCAAGGTTTTGTGCTAGTATACAGCTCAGCAAGCTCCTGCCTGGTGCCGTGCAGAGTTCTAGAGCAGCAGAGAGACAAAATGACACTTTGGAGTGATTAAGTATCATTTTTCTGCATTTTCTTGCTACCTTTAGCTAATTCCACCTAAAACACTGATTTTCTAGAGTTTCTGTGATTTAAAAGCTTGTTTCAGCTACATATTGTACTTATTTTACTGCCTGCACTTTAACAAAGTTGTTTTTGTGTTTAAATTACCTGTTTAACTGTTGTAGGCTACACACTCAAGTGTGATAGCCATTTCTGTGCATTTAAAGTGTTTTTTTATTGTATCTGCTTTATTTTCTGAAAAAAACAAAAAAAATACTTGTTTTCCCACCTTTCTAAGCTAGTATAGTCCAGTTTTCAGGTTAGTGCTGAATTCAGGGCTGTGTTACAAGTTTCTGTGTTTGCCCATACCTTACTTGGATAGAAGGAAGTTTCTCTGTTCACTGTGAGAGAGGGAGCTTTGAGCAGCCTATCTGTCCCTGGAGGAGTGGTTTCAGCCCAGAAATTAGTAGTTTATTGGCCATTTTGGGCTAATTTCTATCTCTTTCATTTCCCTGCTATAAAACCCACATTTGCAAGGTTTTGTGCTAGTATACAGCTCAGCAAGCTCCTGCCTGGTGCCCTGCAGAGTTCTACAGCAGCAGAGAGACAAAAGAGAGACTTTGGAGTGATTAAGTATCATTTTCTGCATTTTCTTGCTGCCTTTAGCTAATTCCACCTAAAACACTGATTTTCTAGAGTTTCTGTGATTTAAAAAGCTTGTTTCAGCTACATATTGTACTTATTTTACTGCCTGCACTTTAACAAAGTTGTTTTGTGTTTAAATTACCTGTTTAACTGTTGTAGGCTACACACTCAAGTGTGATAGCCATTTCTGTGCATTTAAAGTGTTTTTGATTGTATCTGCTTTATTTTCTGAAAAAAAACAAAAAAAAAATACTTGTTTTCCCACCTTTCTAAGCTAGTATAGTCCAGTTTTCAGGTTAGTGCTGAATTCAGGGCTGTGTTACAAGTTTCTGTGTTTGCCCATACCTTACTTGGATAGAAGGAAGTTTCTCTGTTCACTGTGAGAGAGGAAGCTTTCAGCAACCTATCTGTCCCTTGGAGGAGTGGTTCCAGCCCAGAAATTATTAGTTTATTGGCCATTTTTGGGCTAATTTCTATCTCTTTCAATTCTCTGCTACAAAACCCACATTTGCATGATTTGTTTGCTAGTATACAGCTCAGCAAGCTCCTGCCTCATGCCCTGCAGAGTTCTACAGCAGAAGAGAGACAAAAGAGAGACTTTGGAGTGATTAAGTATCAGTTTTCTGCATTTTCTTGCTGCCTTTAGCTAATTCCGTCTAAACCACTGATTTTCTAGAGTTTGTGATTTAAAAAGCTTGTTTCAGCTTTATATTGTACTTATTTTACTGCCTGTACTTTAACAAAGTCATGTTTGTGTTTAAATTACCTGTTTAACTGTTGTAGGCTACACACTCAAGTGTGATAGCCATTTCTGTGCATTTAAAGTGTTTTTTATTGTATCTGCTTTATTTTCTGAAAAAAAACAAAACAAAAAAATACTTGTTTTCCCACCTTTCTAAGCTAGTATAGTCCAGTTTTCAGGTTAGTGCTGAATTCAGGGCTGTGTTACAAGTTTCTGTGTTTGCCCATACCTTACTTGGATAGAAGGAAGTTTCTCTGTTCACTGTGAGAGGGAGCTTTGAGCAGCCTATCTGTCCCTGGAGGAGTGTTTTCAGCCCAGAAATTAGTAGTTTATTGGCCATTTTGGGCTAATTTCTATCTCTTTCATTTCCCTGCTATAAAACCCACATTTGCAAGGTTTTTGTGCTAGTATACAGCTCAGCAAGCTCCTGCCTGGTGCCCTGCAGAGTTCTACAGCAGCAGAGAGACAAAAGAGAGACTTTGGAGTGATTAAGTATCATTTTCTGCATTTTCTTGCTGCCTTTAGCTAATTCCACCTAAAACACTGATTTTCTAGAGTTTCTGTGATTTAAAAAGCTTGTTTCAGCTACATATTGTACTTATTTTACTGCCTGCACTTTAACAAAGTCATTTTGTGTTTAAATTACCTGTTTAACTTTTGTAGGCTACACACTCAAGTGTGATAGCCATTTCTGTGCATTTAAAGTGTTTTTTGATTGTATCTGCTTTATTTTCTGAAAAAAAAAAAAACAAAAATATACTTGTTTTCCCACCTTTCTAAGCTAGTATAGTCCAGTTTTCAGGTTAGTGCTGAATTCAGGGCTGTGTTACAAGTTTCTGTGTTTGCCCATACCTTACTTGGATAGAAGGAAGTTTCTCTGTTCACTGTGAGAGAGGGAGCTTTGAGCAGCCTATCTGTCCCTGGAGGAGTGGTTTCAGCCCAGAAATTAGTAGTTTATTGGCCATTTTGGGCTAATTTCTATCTCTTTCATTTCCCTGCTATAAAACCCACATTTGCAAGGTTTTTGTGCTAGTATACAGCTCAGCAAGCTCCTGCCTGGTGCCCTGCAGAGTTCTACAGCAGCAGAGAGACAAAAGAGAGACTTTGGAGTGATTAAGTATCATTTTCTGCATTTTCTTGCTGCCTTTAGCTAATTCCACCTAAAACACTGATTTTCTAGAGCTTCTGTGATTTGAAAAGCTTGTTTCAGCTACATATTGTACTTATTTTACTGCCTGCACTTTAACAAAGTCATTTTTGTGTTTAAATTACCTGTTTAACTGTTGTAGGCTACACACTCAAGTGTGATAGCCATTTCTGTGCATTTAAAGTGTTTCTCATTGTATCTGCTTTATTTTCTGAACAAAAAAAAATACTTGTTTTCCTGCCTTTCTAAGCTAGTATATTGCAGTTTTCAGGTTAGTGCTGAATTCAGGGCTGTGTTACAAGTTTCTGTGTTTGCCCATACCTTACTTGGATAGAAGGAAGTTTCTCTGTTCACTGTGAGAGAGGGAGCTTTGAGCAGCCTATCTGTCCCTGGAGGAGTGGTTTCAGACCAGAAATTAGTAGTTTATTGGCAATTTTGGGCTAATTTCTATCTCTTTCATTTCCCTGCTATAAAACCCACATTTGCAAGGTTTTGTGCTAGTATACAGCTCAGCAAGCTCCTGCCTGGTGCCCTGCAGAGTTCTACAGCAGCAGAAAGACAAAAGAGAGACTTTGGAGTGATTAAGTATCATTTTTCTGCATGTTCTTGCTGCCTTTACCTAATTCCACCTATAACACTTTTTTGCTAGAGTTTCTGTTATTTAAAATCTTGTTTCAGCTACATATTGTACTTATTTTACTGCCTGAATGTTAACAAAGATGTTTTTGTGTTTAAATTACCCGTTTAACTGTTGTCGGCTACACACTCAAGTGTGATTGCCATTTCTGTGCATTTAAAGTGTTTTTTTGATTGTATCTGCTTTATTTTCTGAAAAAAAAAATATACTTGTTTTCCCACCTTTCTAAGCTAGTATAGTCCAGTTTTCAGGTTAGTGCTGAATTCAGGGCTGTGTTACAAGTTTCTGTGTTTGCACATACCTTACTTGGATATAAGAAAGTTTCTCTGTTCACTGTGAGAGAGGTAGCTTTGAGCAGCCTATCTGTCCCTAGAGGAGTGGTTTCAGCCCAGAAATTAGTAGTTTATTGGCCATTTTGGGCTAATTTCTATCTCTTTCATTTCCCTCCTATAAAACCCGCATTTGCAAGGTTTTTGTGCTGGTATGCAGCTCAGCAAGCTCCTGCCTGGTGCCCTGCAGATTTCTACAGAAGCAGAGAGACAAAAGAGAGACTTTGGAGTGATTAAGTATCATTTTTCTGGATTTTCTTGCTGCCTTTAGCTAATTCCACCTAAAACGCTGGCTCTCTAGAGCTTCTGTGATTTAAAAAGCTTGTTTCAGCTACACATTGTACTTATTTTACTGCCTGCACTTTAACAAAGTCATTTTTGTGTTTAAATTACCTGTTTAACTGTTGTAGGCTACACACTCAAGTGTGATAGCCATTTCTGTGCATTTAAAGTGTTTTTTTTATTGTATCTGCGTTATTTTCTGAAAAAAATATATATACTTGTTTTCCAGCCTTTCTAAGCTAGTATAGTCCAGTCTTCAGGTTAGTCCTGTATTCAGGGCTGTTTTACAAGTTTCTGTTTTTGCCCATATCTTACTTGGATAGAGGGAAGCTTCTCTGTTCACAGTGAGAGAGGGAGCTTTCAGCAGCGTATCTGTCCCTGGAGGAGTGTTTTCAGCCCAGAAATTAGTAGTTTATTGGCCATTTTGGGCTAATTTCTATCTCTTTCATTTCCCTGCTATAAAACCCACATTTGCAAGGTTTTGTGCTAGTATACAGCTCAACAAGCTCCTGCCTGGTGCCCTGCAGAGTTCTACAGCAGCAGAGAGACAAAAGAGAGACTTTGGAGTGATTAAGTATCATTTTCTGCATTTTCTTGCTGCCTTTAGCTAATTCCACCTAAAATGCTGATTTTCTAGAGTTTCTGTGATTTAAAAAGCTTGTTTCAGCTACATATTGTACTTATTTTACTGCCTGCACTTTAACAAAGTCATTTTTGTGTTTAAATTACCTGTTTAACTGTTGTAGGCTACACACTCAAGTGTGATAGCCATTTCTGTGCATTTAAAGTGTTTTTTATTGTATCTGCTTTATTTTCTGAAAAAAAAACAAAAAAAAAACTTGTTTTCCCACCTTTCTAAGCTAGTATAGTCCAGTTTTCAGGTTAGTGCTGAATTCAGGGCTGTGTTACAAGTTTCTGTGTTTGCCCATACCTTACTTGGATAGAAGGAAGTTTCTCAGTTCACTGTGAGAGGGAGCTTTGAGCAGCCTATCTGTCCCTGGAGGAGTGGTTTCAGCCCAGAAATTAGTAGTTTATTGGCCATTTTGGGCTAATTTCTATCTCTTTCATTTCCCTGCTATAAAACCCACATTTGCAAGGTTTTGTGCTAGTATACAGCTCAGCAAGCTACTGCCTGGTGCCCTGTAGAGTTCTACAGCAGCAGAGAGACTAAAGAGAGACTTTGGAGTGATTAAGTATTATTTTTCTGCATTTTCTTGTTGCCTTTAGCTAATTCCACCTAAAACATTGATTTTCTAGAGTTTCTGTGATTTAAAAAACTTGTTTCAGCAACATATTTTTCTTATTTTACTGCCTGAACATTAACAAAGACGTTTTTGTGTTTAAATTATCTGTTTAACTGTTGTCAGCTACACACTCAAGTGTGATAGCCATTTCTTTGCATTTCAAGTGTTTTATTGATTGTATCTGCTTTATTTTCTGAAAAAAACAAAACAAAAAAATACTTGTTTTCCCACCTTTCTAAGCTAGTATATGCCAGTTTTCAGGTTAGTGCTGAATTTATGGTTGTGTTACAAGTTTCTGTGTTTGCCCATACCTTACTTGGATAGAAGGAAGTTTTTCTGTTCACTGTGAGAGAGGGAGCTTTGAGCAGCCTATCTGTCCCTGGAGGAGTGTTTTCAGCCCTGAAATTAGTAGTTTAATGGCCATTTTGGGCTAATTTCTATCTCCTTCATTTCCCTGCTATAAAACCCACATTTGCAAGCTTTTTGCGCTAGTATACAGCTCAGCAAGCTACTGCCTGGTGCCCTGCAGAGATGTACAGCAGCAGAAAGACAAAAGAGAGACTTTGGAGTGATTAAGTATCATTTTCTGCATTTTCTTGCTGCCTTTAGCTAATTCTGCCTAAAACACTGATTTTCTAGAGTTTCTGTGATTTAAAAAGCTTGTTTCAGCTACATATTGTACTTATTTTACTGCCTGCACTTTAACAAAGTCATTTTTGTGTTTAAATTACCTGTTTAACTGTTGTAGGCTACACACTCAAGTGTGATAGCCATTTCTGTGCATTTAAAGTGTTTTTTTATTGTATCTGCTTTATTTTCTGAAAAAAAAAACAAAAAAAAATACTTGTTTTCCCACCTTTCTAAGCTAGTATAGTCCAGTTTTCAGGTTAGTGCTGAATTCAGGGCTGTGTTACAAGTTTCTGTGTTTGCCCATACCTTACTTGGATAGAAGGAAGTTTCTCTGTTCACTGTGAGAGAGGGAGCTTTGAGCAGCCTATCTGTCCCTGGAGGAGTGGTTTCAGCCCAGAAATTAGTAGTTTATTGGCCATTTTGGGCTAATTTCTATCTCTTTCATTTCCCTGCTATAAAACCCACATTTGCAAGGTTTTTGTGCTAGTATACAGCTCAGCAAGCTCCTGCCTGGTGCCCTGCAGAGTTCTACAGCAGCAGAGAGACAAAAGAGAGACTTTGGAGTGATTAAGTATCATTTTCTGCATTTTCTTGCTGCCTTTAGCTAATTCTGCCTAAAACACTGATTTTCTAGAGTTTCTGTGATTTAAAAAGCTTGTTTCAGCTACATATTGTACTTATTTTACTGCCTGCACTTTAACAAAGTCATTTTTGTGTTTAAATTACCTGTTTAACTGTTGTAGGCTACACACTCAAGTGTGATAGCCATTTCTGTGCATTTAAAGTGTTTTTTTATTGTATCTGCTTTATTTTCTGAAAAAACAAAAATACTTGTTTTCCCACCTTTCTAAGCTAGTATAGTCCAGTTTTCAGGTTAGTGCTGAATTCAGGGCTGTGTTACAAGTTTCTGTGTTTGCCCATACCTTACTTGGATAGAAGGAAGTTTCTCTGTTCACTGTGAGAGGGAGCTTTGAGCAGCCTATCTGTCCCTGGAGGAGTGGTTTCAGCCCAGAAATTAGTAGTTTATTGGCCATTTTGGGCTAATTTCTATCTCTTTCATTTCCCTGCTATAAAACCCACATTTGCAAGTTTTTGTGCTAGTATACAGCTCAGCAAGCTCCTGCCTGGTGCCCTGCAGAGTTCTACAGCAGCAGAGAGACAAAAGAGAGACTTTGGAGTGATTAAGTATCATTTTCTGCATTTTCTTGCTGCCTTTAGCTAATTCACCTAAAACACTGATTTTCTAGAGTTTCTGTGATTTTAAAAAGCTTGTTTCAGCTACATATTGTACTTATTTTACTGCCTGCACTTTAACAAAGTCATTTTTGTGTTTAAATTACCTGTTTAACTGTTGTAGGCTACACACTCAAGTGTGATAGCCATTTCTGTGCATTTAAAGTGTTTTTTTTTATTGTATCTGCTTTATTTTCTGAAAAAAAAATATACTTGTTTTCCCACCTTTCTAAGCTAGTATAGTCCAGTTTTCAGGTTAGTGCTGAATTCAGGGCTGTGTTACAAGTTTCTGTGTTTGCCCATACCTTACTTGGATAGAAGGAAGTTTCTCTGTTCACTGTGAGAGAGGGAGCTTTGAGCAGCCTATCTGTCCCTGGAGGAGTGTTTTCAGCCCAGAAATTAGTAGTTTATTGGCCATTTTGGGCTAATTTCTATCTCTTTCATTTCCCTGCTATAAAACCCACATTTGCTAGTTTTTTGCGCTAGCATACAGCTCAGCAAGTTCCTGCCTGGTGCCCTTCTGAGTTTTCCAGCAGCAGAGAGAAAGAAAGAGATACTTTGGAGTGATTAAGTATCATTTTCTGCATTTTCTTGCTGCCTTTAGCTAATTCCACCTATAATGCTTTTTTCTAACATTTCTGTGTTTTAAAACGCTTTTTTCAGCTATATATTGTACTTATTTTACTGCCTGAATGTTAACAAAGATGTTTTTGTGATTAAATTACCTGTTTGACTGTTGTCAGCTACACACTCAAGTGTGATAGCCATTTCTGTGCATTTAAAGTGTTTTTTATTGTATCTGCTTTATCTTCTTAAAATAAAACAAAAAAAAAGAAAAACTTGTTTTCCCGCCTTTCTAAGCTAGTATAGTCCAATTTTCAGGTTAGTGCTGAAATCAGGGCTGTATTACAAGTTTCTGTGTTTGTCCATACCTTACTTGGATAGAAGGAAGTTTCTCTGTTCACTGTGAGAGATGGAGCTTTGAGCAGCCTATCTGTCCCTGGAGGAGTGTTTTCAGCCGAGAAATTAGTAGATTATTGGCCATTTTGGCCTAATTTCTCTTTCATTTCCCTGCTATAAAACTCGCATTTGCAAGGATTTTGTGCTAGTATGCAGCTCAACAAGCTCCAGCCTGGTGCTCTGCAGAGATCTACAGCAGCAGAGACAGAAAACAGAGACTTTGGAGTGATTAAGTAACATTTTTTGCATTTTCTTGCTACCTTTAGCTAATTCCTCCTAAAACACTGATTTTCTAGAGTTTCTGTGATTTTAAAAGCTTCTTTCAGCTGCATTGTGTACTTATTTTACTACCTGCACTTTAACAAAGTTGTTTTTGCATTTAAATGACCTGTTTAACTGTTGTAGTCTACACACTCAAGTGTGATAGCCATTTCTTTGCAATTAAACTGTTTTTTGATTGTATCTGCTTTATTTTCTGAAAAAATCCAAAACAAAACAAAAAAATACTTGTTTTCCTACCTTTCTAAGCTAGTATAGTCCAGTTTTCAGGTTAGTGCTGAATTCAGGGCTGTGTTACAAGTTTCTGTGTTTGCCCATACCTTACTTGGATAGAAGGAAGTTTCTCTGTTCACTGTGAGAGAGGGAGCTTTGAGCAGCCTATCTGTCCCTGGAGGAGTGGTTTCAGCCCAGAAATTAGTAGTTTATTGGCCATTTTGGGCTAATTTCTATCTCTTTCATTTCCCTGCTATAAAATCCACATTTGCAAGGTTTTTGTGCTAGTATACAGCTCAGCAAGCTCCTGTCTGGTGCACTGCAGAGTTCTACAGCAGCAGAGAGACAAAAGAGAGTTTGGAGTGATTAAGTATAATTTTCTGCATTTTCCTACTGCCTTTAGCTAATTCTGCCTAAAATGCTGATTTTCTGGTGTTTCTGTGATTTACAAAGCTTGTTTCAGCTACATATTGTACTTATTTTACTGCCTGCACTTTAACAAAGTCATTTTTGTGTTTAAATTACCTGTTTAACTGTCATAGGTTACACACTCAAGTGTGATAGCCATTTATGTGCATTTAAATTGTTTTTTTTTTTATCTGCTTTATTTTCTGAAAAGAAAAACAAAAAAAAAAAAATACTTGTTTTCCCGCCTTTCTAAGCTAGTATTATCCAGTTTTCAGGATAGTGCTGAATTCAAGGCTGTGTTACATGTTTCTGTGTTTGCCCATACCTTACTTGGATAGAAGAAAGCTTCTCTGTTCATTGTGAGAGAGGGAGCTTTGAGCAGCCTATCTGTCACTGGAGGAGTGTTTTCAGCCCAGAAATTAGTAGTTTATTGGCCAGTTTGGGCTAATTTCTATCTCTTTCATTTCCCTGATATAAAATCCACATTTGTAAGGGTTTTGTGCTAGTATACAGCTCATCAAGCTCCTGCTTGGTGCCCTACAAAAATTGTTTTCAGCCCAGAAATTAGTAGTTTATTGGCCAGTTTGGGCTAATTTCTATCTCTTTCATTTCCCTGATATAAAATCCACATTTGTAAGGGTTTTGTGCTAGTATACAGCTCAGCAAGCACCTGCCTGGTTCCCTGCAGAGTTCTACAGCAGCAGAGAGACAAAAAAGAGTTCTGAGTTATTAAGTGTCATTTTCTGCATTTTCTTGCTGCCTTTAGCTAATTCCAACTAAAATGCTGATTTCCTTGAGTTTCTGTTTAAAAAGCTTGTTTCAGCTACATATTGTATTTATTTTACTGCCTGCACTTTAACAAAGTCGTTTCTGTGTTTAAATTACCTGTTTAACTGTTGTAGGCTACACACTCAAGTGTGATAGCCATTTATGTGCATTTAAAGTGTTTATTTTTTATTGTAGCTGCTTTATTTTCTGACAAAAAATTATACTTCTTTTCCTGTCTTTCTAAGCTAGTATAGTACAATTGTGATGTTGGTGCTGAATTCAGGGCTGTGTTACAAGTTTCTGTGTTTGTCCATACCTTACATGGATAGAAGGAAGTTTCTCTGTTCACTGTGAGAGATGGAGCTTTGATCAGCCTGTCTCTCCTTGGAGAAGTTGTTTCAGCCCAGACATTAGTAGTTTATTGGCCATTTTGGGCTAATTTCTATCTCTTTCATTTCCCTGCTATAAAACCCGCATTTGCAAGGGTTTTGTGCTAATATACAGCTCAGCAAGCTCCTATCTGGTGCCATGCAGAGTTTTACAGCAGCAGAGAGACAAAAGAGAGATTTTGGAGTGAATAAGTTTCATGTTCTGCATTTTCTTGCTGCCTTTAGCTAATTCCACCTAAAACGCTGATTTTCTAGAGTTTCTGTGATTTAAAAAGCTTGGTTCAGATACATATTGTACTTATTTTGCTGCCTGCACTTTAACAAAGTCATTTTTGTGTTTAAATTACCTGTTTAACTGTTGTAGGCTACACACTCAAGTGTGATAGCCATTTCTGTGCATTTAAAGTGTTTTTTTATTGTATCTGCTCTATTTTCTGAACACAAAACAAAAAAAAACACAAAAATATACTTATTTTCCTGCCTTTCTAAGCTAGTATAGTCCAGTTTTCAGGTTTGTGCTGAATTCAGGGATGTGTTCCAAGTTTTTGTGTTTGCCCATACCTTACTTGGATAGAAGGAAATTTCTCTGTTCACTGTGAGAGAGGGAGCTTGGACCAGCTTATCTGTCCCCGGAGGAGTGGTTTCAGCCCAGAAATTAGTAGTTTATTGGCCATTTTGGGCTAATTTCTATCTCTTTCATTTCCCTGCTATAATACCCGCATTTGCACGGCTTTGTGAGCTGGGCAGCACCAGTTAGCTAGGGTATAACTATTCCCGCCTCCACAAATTCTACTCTTCAAATTTTCCCTTGACAATCTTTCAACTGAAGCACTCAAACCATTCACTTCTCATCCCGGCACTTGCTCAAACCCATAGCAAGCACTAATAGACCTTAGCACTAGACCCCCTCATACTGTAGAGAAGTGCAAGGCTCTCTATTCGACCTCACCAGCCATTCAGTAAAACATTTTACTATACCTATCCAGGCATGTCCAAAGGGCAGTTTCAGGTGTACTCTCTGGTCCAACTGGTGAATCTGGGCATTTTGAATCAACGTTACAATTGCCTCATGTATACAGACAACCCTCTTCTCCTTCCACCAAACACTAATACATACGAGAGATGCAATTATACAGCCAAACTGGAGGTCAAGCTCTCGCAACCCAAGACTGGACCAGGCAGTCAAGAGGAGAAGGGAATTACTTGCATCACACCACCAGTTTCACATAGACCTATGAAACCAGCACCGGCAGAAAACACACATAAATACACAGAAACATACTCGGAGGCTCTAAATAAAAATCTGCAAAAGGAACAGAGACCTCCAAAGCAGACATCCAAGCAACCTCTTCCCCCAACACAAACGATGAAACACATACTTCACAAAACCAGTGTGCCACACAATCACAGCCCTTAAGGCAAAATAACATACCCAAAACACTAGTAATAGGTGACTCTATAGTCAGGCACATTGATGTCCCACTCACTAGGCTGAACAAGGAAAAGGTTACAGTTAGCTGCCTGTCGGGTGCTAGGATCCGCCACATAACTTAAACACTCAGGTCACTCCAGAACAAGAACAAATATGACTCTGCCATTGTCCATGTTGGTGTGAATGACCTGAGCCATACCTCCCTGGACTACATGAAAAGAGGAGCTCTCTGATCACATAGCCCAGGCCGGTATGACCCTGATCCTGAGCAGCATCCTGTCCTCACCAAGAATGATACCGCAGTATAGAGAAAAATTATCAATTTCAACAATTGGCTAAGCTTCTGGTGTCATTCATAGGGGATCCAGTGTCTGTCAGCCTGGGATGACATGCTCGGCAAGCTACTTTGCTTCGCTAGAGACAACTTGCACCTGTCACCCTTAGGCTTTTGAATACTGGCCAAGGCTCTTACCACCGCCATAGTGCCTTTTTTAGGCAAGGCTCAAAAGACAAACCCACCGCCGTAAATAGCACAAGTATCAAAAAACTGAGGATAATGCTACTCAATGCCAGAAGTCTAAACCTTAAAATGCACGCACTCGAGGCACTCCTCAGTATGGAGAAAATCGATATATGCGCAGTAACAGAAACCTGGTTTAAGGCTCTAGAGAGCACCCCAGCACTACCAGGCTACAACTCATACCATACATTTTGGCCACAAAACCCGGACCAAAATACAAAAGGTGGGGGAGTATCCATATTCATCAAGGATACCCTTACCTCCAGGTTAGTGGCACAGCAGGGTGCTTCAGAGATCATCCACTTGCAACTAACAACAGGCAAAACTGCGATTCAAATTATGGCTTGCTACAGATCACCCACCATGTCCCAGGACCCCCACTCTGCATTCCTGGAAAGACTGGGAAACATAAAGGTCCTACGAAACACCCTGATATTGGGTGATTTCAATTACCCAAACATTAACTGGGAGAACTACTCAAGTACAAACTCCCTTGCCCAACATATCCTAGAATTTATAAACTCAAATGCCCTGGATCAACTGGTCTACACCCCCACCAGAGGTAACAACATATTGGACCTGGTCATCACCAACATCGGTGACCGGTGTTTCACACCGGAGATCAACCCCTTGCAAGTTAGATATCACCATAAGCTAATCACTCTGGATATCCACATCCCGCCACCACCCCCGGTCAAAGAAACCACTGTGAAAAACTTTTCAAAAGCAATCTTCACATTACTTAAGACCGAGGTGGGAAGTTTCAAAGCCCCCATGCTAAAGGATAATGCTGTTACTAATGCACTCTACAGGCACCTACAAGAATGCATGGCTCGTGCTATCCCAAACAAAACCAAGACACACTCCTCCAAGAAAAGGAAACCAGTCTGGTGGACCCCTGCCATAAACAAGCTATACAATAGAAGGATGAAACTAGTACAGAAAAGAGAAAAATACCAAGAAGGGAAGACATCCCTGATCAGTATCAGCAAGAAACTACATTCCCTCATAAAATCATCCAAGGCTAGCTTTGAAAGAAAAACTGCCATGGACTCCAAAGATAACCACAAGGCATTCTTTAGCTATATCAAGAATCTAAGTGGCAATTTTCAGATCTGCTCAGAGTTAGTGCAGAATGGCACAAAATACACTGAACCGAATGATATAGCCAACATCCTGGCAGACAGGTTCAGTGCAAACTTCACCCCCCTCTCACCCCCAAAAGGGCCCATAACTATACCAGAAGAATGTAGTGCCCCTGAAATCACAGACACTCAGGTTAAAACAACCCTCTCCAAAGCCAAAAACACAGGCTCCGTCCTACACGAGCTCAAAAATGAACTAACCCCTCATCTAAACACACTGTTTAAACTCAGCCTCTCCACAGTCTACATGCTCATAGAGTTGCACACAGCAACGGTTATTCCGGTCCAAAAAGGTGGAGCCACAATGGACCCTGGGAACTATCACCCTATAAGCCTGACTAGCTTGGTCTGCATAGCTATGGAGCACATCATCATGGATCTCATTAACAGAGACATAGGAAACCTCCAAACACTGGACCCTACCCAGTTTTGTTTTGTTAAGGGCAGATCATGCCTCCTAAACCTGGTGGACTTCTTTGAGACAGTTACCAAGACTATAGATGAGGGAAAGGTGGAACACACAGCCTACCTAGACCTCGTAAAGACCTTCGACACCATTCCCCACTCAGGTATCATAGACAAGCTCACCAGCCTGAACATAAACCCCTACGTCACGTGATGGGTTGCCAACTGGCTCACGGACAGAACCCACATGGTAAGAGTTGTGGGAACTAGGTCTGACTCTAAACCAGTTACAAGTAGCATTCCCCAGGGCTCAGTCCTAGGACCCCTCTTGTTTGGCATATACTTCTCAGAGGTACAGGCAAGCACAGGAGGACTATGGCTGACCAAGTTCGCAGATGACTGCAAACTAGGGGCTATAATTGACTCTCCGGTTGACACAAACGTCCTCCAAAAGGGTCTCACTGAGACAGATACCTGATGTCAAAACCATGGCCTCAAGCTAAATGCCAAAAAGTGCATAGTCATCCCCTTTGGAAAAAAACAAAGTACCCACAAACTGCCACATAGGTGGTAGCCCCCTAAATATGGAAAACATAATAAGAGATCTGGGGACCCAAGTAGATAGTAACCTCTCCTTTGATAATCACATTGCCAAAGTGGTTAGAAAATCCTTCTATGTGGCCCACCTAATCACAAAAGGGTTTGCATCTAGATCGAAAGAGGTCATTGGGCCCCTCTGCACATCAATCATCAGACCCATCATAGAGTACAATGCCCCATTTGGAATGTACCTTACAAGACACCTGCAACAACTAGAAAGACCACAGAAGTACCTCACCAAGAGGATCACTGGCCTCAAGCAGATGCCCTATGCAACTCGACTGAAGAAACTCCAGCTGTACTTGGTTGCATACCGCCTACTCAGAGGTGATCTCTGCCTGACGTACAAGGCCATGTCCAACCCAGAATTGAGGGACATGCTCCACCTAAAGAAAACCATATCCCCTCGAGCCACATGCTCCAGGGATCTAAACCTCACCACAACAATAAATAGGATGTGCTGGAGGGATAGATTCCTGTCCCAGAGACTTCCCATGCTCTGGAACAAGATTCCAATCTACATTAGGCAGAGCTCCTCACTAACCCTCTTCAAGAGAAACCTTGACAAGTGGATGGGAAACAGAAAGTTTACCCCAGGGATCACTTCAATGGCTCTGCTGGACAGAGGTACAGGGAAATAATCTAAGTGGTGCTGAAAGCCAACACATTCTGGCTAGGCTTATAAATGCCTTTGGGCAGATAGCCTAGTACCTACCTATGAACCTATATTGTGTCCATACTTCTGACAGCAACTAGGTACAATATATTACTGTAGCCATTTATTTCTTTCCAGTGTGATATCAGAGAAGCAGGCAGAAAGTGGCTGTCTTTTGGGAGTGGACTGTGGAGGCCTGCTGTGAATATGTATAAGAACAGCATCTTGAGATATATGCCCATAGCCATTTTTTATTCACTTTCCTTCCAATATAAAAGCATAAAGGTACACAGAAATGTACCCCTGGGTTAATTCATCATATTACTGCAGATTTATTGCAGTGCAATCTCAGCCTGTTAATGTGCATTGAAAGGATGGAGGAGAAAGATGAAGAGTAAGACAAAGAGCAAAAAAAAAGAATAATGTACAATATTTATTTAATTCATTTATTTGTTTATATTTGTTCACTAGGGAAGTCTGATTGAACAAAAAAACTGCTTCAGTGGAGACCTCGGGAGAAAAGCACCACGCAATGTGTGTCTGGATGGTATGCAGCAAGAGTGGGGGATAGCAGGGGTGCACAGGTGTGGAGTCTTTTGTCTAGTTCTCCATTTCACAAAAGCCTGGCCCTGCTGATCATATTCAGACATCTGATGGCTGTGTAGTTAATAAAATAGCTAGAATGAGTGGGTACTGGGACAGTCTGTGAATGAAAGTGACTAACTCAAGTTCTTGAAAAGTTTGTCAAGAACTTTTAAGTGTGTCTCCTTAAAGGTTAATATCACTAAACATCTTCTGGTCCCAGTTAACTCTTGCCTATGGAGTTCCTGTGTTGTTTGATTACAGTAAATAGACCTGCCGCAATATAGTTACACTTCATTCCAGTTAGTCCCACCCATTCAGTTACTTCCATCAGGACCCTCTCCCCCATGCTTTAAAGAGACCAGCCACGACTGACTTCTTTCACATCAGAAAATGCATATTAATTCACATTCTGTCATTCCGTCAACTTTTGAAATCATAGTAGTTAAAAACTGTCCCTGATTTGGGACCTTTGTCACTGATTACTTTTGGATCTGTCCCTGATTTTGAGATGAGAGGTTCTGAACTATGGCTATAGTATACTTTGTTATTTCTTCATGAATGCAAATTAGGGCAGCATTGTTGTGAAATGGTTATTGCTGCTAACTCTCAGTGCTAAAGTCTGAGGTTCATGTCTGTCCTACAGGTGCTGTCTAGTGGAGTTTGTAGGTTCTTTCTTGTCTTAATGGATTTTCTCAGGCAGTATCTATCCCGGCAGAGGGCTGCCTCCCAAACATCTCTGATGCTCAGGTGAAGGCTGCCCTCTCCAAAGCAAAAAACACTGCTTCCATGGGACCAGATGGCGTCCCAGGTTGTGTCCTACATGAACTCCAAGAGGATCATCATGGAGCTCATAAACTAAGACATTGGGGACCTACAGACACTAGATCCTACCCAGTTCGGCTTTGTCAAGGGAAGATCATGCCATTTGAACCTGGTTGACTTCTTCGAAACAGTCACCAAAGCCATAGATGAAGGGAAGGTAGTCCACACAGCCTATCTGGACCTTGCAAAGGCATTTGACACAATACCCCACTCTGGCATCATAGATAAGCTATCCAGCTTAAATATAAACCCCTATGTCACAAGATGGGTCGCAAACTGGCTCAAAGACAGAACCCACAGAGTGAGAGTTGCTGGAGCCATGTCCGACTCAAAACCGGTCACAAGTGGCATCCCACAGGGTTCTGTCCTGGGACCACTCTTGTTCGGTATATACTTTTCCGAGGTACAGGCAAACGTGGGAGGACTATGGCTCACCAAGTTCGCAGATGACTGCAAACTGGGCGCCATAATCAACTCTCCAGCTGACACAAACATCCTTCAAAAAGGTCTCACAGAGACAGATAACTGGTGCCAGCACCATGGTTTAAAGCTAAATGCCAAAAAATGTATAGTCATACCCTTTGGCAAAAACAATGTGCCCACAAATTACCACATAGGCGGAAACCCATTAAGTACAGAGAAAGTTATTAGGGACCTGGGGACCCAAGTTGATAGCAATCTCTCCTTTGAAAACCACATTGCCAAAGTGGTTAGAAAGACCTTCTACATAGCCCACCTCATCATGAAGGGTTTCACATCTAGATCAAGAGAGGTAATCGTGAGCCTTTATTCATCCCTCATCAGGCCCATCATAGAATACAATGCCCCTTTTGGGATGTAGCTTACCCGACACCTGCAGCAATTAGAAAGACCCCAAAAGTATCTCACCAAGAGGATCAAGGGTCTCAAACAGATGCCATATGCTGCTCGGTTAAAAACTCCAGCTCTACTCAGTTGCATACCACCTACTTCGAGGCGATCTATGCCTGACATACAAAGCTATGTCAAATCCAGAATTAATGGACATCCTCCACCTCAGTAAATCTAAATCCCTTAGAGCCACATGCTCGAGGGACTTGAACCTCAGCACAGAAATAAATAGAACTTGCTGGAGGGACAGGTTCATAACCCAGAGGCTCCCTTCACTCTGGAATAGAATTCCAGTTCATGTGAGGCAGAGCACCTCACTGAATCTCTTCAAGAAGAATCTCGATAGGTGGATGGGGGATCGTAGGTTTGTCCCAGGGATTACTCCCGTGTCACTATTAGACAGAGGCACAGTAAACTAAACCTTAAAAAGGGCACAGTATACTCAAATCAAGGGGTGGCGTAAGCCATACAGAATCGGGCTAGGCTTATAATTGCTCCAGGGCAGATAGCCTAGTATGAACCTATGAACCTATGAACCTATGCGAGTTTCCTTCCACATCCTCAATAAATGCTACTTAGGTTGACCATTATGCTAATGACATAAAATTACCCAGCTTTAAACTATGAAGCTTCTGTTTCCAGGTGGCCTGTGTAAACAAGCACATGAATCACTGTAACTAACACAGTAAGCAAATATAATAAATACATAACAATTCCTCTAAATCTTCATCAATAATTATATATGAAAACCTTTTTTTTAAAAAAAATGTCTTAGCCTCTATGAGCACACCATTAGCTATAACTTCATGCCTCTCCTCAATCCTGGATTCCTTGAGTCACTCTTGACCCACCTCCCCACTCTCATCAGGCCTAATCCCAAACCTTTCTTTCGCAGAGAACCCCGAGAAAAGAAGGAGACACCCCAGTGCAATTACGTACTCATAGTCACAGAGGTTTTTATCTTTATGCCCTAACTACATGCCAATCCTAGTACCCGAAGTAGAATAATGTAAGGCAGTTACAGCTGATAATGTATGATGGTGCATACCCCTAGTGTTTGTAAACATGGAATGCATAGTTCCAGTATTACCACCAGGTTACATCCTGCTTATGACCCTTCCCCTCAACCTCAGAAGGTGAGCTGGTACAATACTGCTGTCTTTCCTATTCCTCTTGTTAGCTCTTCAAGTGCATGGCTCACTAGTTGAACCAAGGTTCTCTGGGTCACATTCAGTCAGGATCCCCTTCTTTTGTGCCACAGACCAAACTGTGTATAAGACAGATACAGATATAGATGTAGTTATACAGATATGTAAAACCTGTAATCATCATCAGTCTACTGGTAGTATTTCCAAATGTATGTCAGTTATCATGTGGTCCATGAATACTAAATATATCGGAACATTATATCTAGCAATATAGTTTACATACTTTAGAGTCAGCATAACCTGAAACTATATAGATGTTAGAACTCCTAAAAAATAAAATAAATTGCAAAATGTGTTTGTAATTCACAGACAGCTGCACATCTCTTTCCAGAAAAAAAATGGTAGTGTTCAGGCATAAGATATTTTTCTTCTAAGAATACACTGGAAAATCGGAAGGGTTTTTTGTTGTTATGATAATGTAATGTAGTCCCATTCTGTATGATGCATTCCTCTTCAACCCATTCACATTCCAGGGTATCATATTTAGCCAGTTCATATTACTGTGGTATATTCTTCTTTAAAAAAAGTAATAAATACTAAAAATTAGCTGTCACTTGTATTATAGTATGCACACATTTTGCACGTCATAGTTTAATAAACATTTAAAAACAGGCTTGACTAACACGCTGTCATCAGCTTCAAGAACAGTAGTTGAGTATATTCAATGCATAGCTATTAGACTCCTAGTAAAATAAGACCAGCCTTGAAATACTGAAAAAAATAAACTAGCGAAATACCTTTAGCTATCAGTTCTTTGAAGGCTTATGGTAAACCTCACAGCAGAAGTAACACCTTTGATGTTCCTAGTATAATTATTAATTGGTTCAGGGCCCAAAATGTTTTTACCTAAGTTCAAAGATTCAAAATTATATAACTATGTTATAATCTGAATAATAATATTTTGGTGATAAAAAGTATATGCATAAATATTAATTTGCTGTGTGAACTGTTAAATTATGTAATCAAAACTATGAAAATACATAGTTTAGGCTGAATGCAAAGCAAAACTGTATGCTTTTTAAACAAGGTTGCTGCAGAGGAATCTTCAGTCCACAAAGTGCAGCAACACACTTTTGGTGTGTGTGTGAAGGGGGCTGTCCTTCAACAAAATCATGGTTCATATCTTACTTACAACTTTCAGTTTTGAATCTTCACAATAGTCAAACTCCTGGCATTTGTAACCAAAACATAGACTCATATAAGCATATATTACATAAAACAGAATGAACACCTAAGAGACTGAGAGCGAGTCATATATTAAAACCTTAACTAGTTCTGTAAGGCAGTTTCTCTTGCAATGATGTTTACATAAGTATACCAACAATAATATAAGATATACAATCAAAATAAAAGGAAATTTGGGAAATTAAACTATTTAAACAATATTAACCCATGAATATGCCAGCAATGAACAGTTCACTTAGCTGCAGAAACATCAAACTTAGCAGATTCATAATGTTTTATACGTTAAGCAATTTAACAAAATATAAATCACAGGATTTTATAGCTATGCATACACAACTGCAGTTTATGCAAAAAAAAAAAATTCAACACAAACTGGTTCCCTCGGGTTAAATGTCATTAGTATTTAGCTACAGATTTGCCAGTCAACGACCTGACCAGGGGTTGGGGGAGTGTGGCTACTGCCTCTAATAATCACTTAAGAAAGAAGGACATCTTATTAGCTATGAACAAAGGTACATTTTATTGTTTCAAAGTATTGGTGCAGGCTTTGGTGAGGCACTGCTTGTGGGTGTTAGAGAGTGTTTTTGCATGTGTGAGATTACTGTTGAAAACAGGAAGAAAATGCAAACAGAAGTAATGAGCGAAAAAAGCAAAAGAAGAGAAAGGAGAAAAGAAAAACAACCTTCCTGCAGAGGAATTGCAACAGGTAGAAATATACACATATGCAGTGTGATTACACATACCCCCTCACGCACACACCCACAACCACATGAATATACAAAATAAACAAGCAAAGAGAATAAAACAAGAAGCAGTGTAGGCAGTTGTGTGAAAAATTCATCTGAAAATGAAAAAAGAAAATCAAGTGTGGTGATGATTTTACTTATTGCTAAATACGTAACCTCACTTCCAAATACATATAACTATACAAATACACAGCATCTAAATGCAGCAGCAGTAATATTACCTGACAAATACAGTTTGACTAACTCTTAATTGTCCCAGTATATACCATTTTAGAGAACATAAGAGACAAAGAAAAAAAAAAAAGAAAACAAAAAGCATGGAATCTGTGTTTTGGGAGTTTTATTATTAAATTTAATGAATGCTCATACAATGCTCTTTCAGAAAAAGGAGGAAGATGGAACAAAGTGCCCAATTCCAGTGGTTTATTTTACTGTTTGTCAACTGGCTATGTGGACTGATCATCTGACACTTATCTGCCAAAACAAAAAGCTCAGTGAGCAGAACGTATAACATTTTAAACACAGCAGTTAATAAAGTAGGTTGACACAAATGTAACTTGCACAGATGCATGTACTATTAATGATCATTTACATTCACTGTAGATAAAATAGTGGACTATGCACAAATTTCACAGTATATACCTATATATAACAAGTGAACATATTGTAAAATATCAGAACTTAGTAATAGTAGTACATTTGTACAATTCGAGATAACTCAGAATTGTTCAAGAAGAAGTGTAGCTGTCTCAACCACTACCTTGTGCCAGTACCATGAACCAGTGCTCCACCTCCTGCAACTGGTACACCAATCAGGTGGCCAGATGCAAAACACCTCACCTCCTGCCTAGACATTCAGATCCTATTGCTGTGCCTTCCCCCAACCATCCTCCATTTTATTAAAAAAAATAACAATAATAGATTTTTTTTTCTTTTTATAAGCTGTAGCAAATGGCATTCATGTTTTAAGTAAAAAAATCATCTTATAAACTGCAGCAAACAGTTCTACACTTTATACTCTGCCTGCACAGAGAGCTACAGTGCTTAGGTTTTAGTTAAAAAAAGTGATTTTTTTGTTTGTTTGTTTTTCTACTTTTAAACTGTAGCAAACTGCTTGTTACATTGTTTTAAAAGCTGGTATTGCATTAGAGAATGAGATTGGTTGATTGTCCTCCCCCAACACTTTGAAACTGGAGCAGTTGCCCATTCCACCCAGCTTTAGTTACATTACTGTCAAGGAAATACAAACTGTAGTACAGTTGATTTCCAGAATGTTGCATTGGTATTGAAATAAAAGAATTAGTCATTATCTTGATAACAAATGCATCTATAGTCTGCTTGGAGGTGTTCATTTAAAACATCCTTAAATTGCATAATATTTTCTTGCTTTTATCAACAATATGCAAGTGACTCCAGGTAACAGGTCCTGATCTTAAGAAGGCAGTATAGTTTTAAATAGTGGGCAAGCCATACATAGACCATGAGCTTGAGAATTTCTGAGTTCATAACTGATATTTTGCATTGGTAATTTTCATTCTAAAGGGGAGCAGTAACCCTCATTTAATATCTTAAAGATGAGAGAATGTAGCAAATACAATGCCCTGTAAAGAACAGATAACAATTTAAGTAACTTGGAATGGTGCTTCATAGGGTCTGTTAAAAAGATAAATCAACAGATTTTGTTCTCTGAAGCCTGCATTCTATTGATATTGTGGATTGAATGGTACACAAGATATGGGATGCCATAGTTCAATTTGGGCAATAGAATGTTTTAACATTTGCTAAGTGAGTGACTAGAAAGAGCAGATATGGAAGTTTGTAACAACATTTTAATTAGGCAATGACTTTATGTATTATATTGTGAGTATGTTTAGAAAAGATAAGGGAAGGGTCAATTGAAAGACCAAGACATATTTGTAGTGATGTTGGGGATGGTATTCTCTTCATGATCCTGTAGTCATATTGTAGGAATGGTAGCCACTATAGCTACAGAGATCATTATATTAGTTTTATTGGGGTTAATTAGCAGTTTGATCAATGAAGTCCAGTTACATAGCTGAGTAAAGTTGCATTATCACTTATTTTGTAGGTCAGGGTAGTTTGAATTATAATATTAGAATATCATCAGCATATATAATTTAGTTAAGTTTTGGAAGTTCTAGAGTGAGGTATTAACAAATAAGAATATCACTGGAATGTTCTTATGTCAAGTGTATCAATACTGGAAAAACAGCCATTCCTGTATACTTGGAAGGTTTTGTTTGTCAAATATTTCTGAATCTAGTGAATCGAGTTATCACCAAAGTTGAGTATTCTGTGTTTATTGGTATATGGTTAACTATACCAATATGTCCAAATGTCCAAATGTCCAAGTCATTTCTCCAAACAGCCTGAATGTGATTAGACTATCATTTAAATTACTGTAAATTGCATCAGTAGCCATTGTTAGGACAGTAACTGTACTAACGCCATTACAAAATCCATGCTGTTCATCACATAGAAAATCATAAGTACTGATGCAGGTTAGTAGCTGTTTATAGAGCTGTTTTTCAAACACAAATTGTGATTGGGCAGATATTTGAAATAGGTCTGTAATTATACAGACCTTTAAATGTGCTGTTTTTTTGGGGGGGTGGGAATATGGCTGAGAGAAAGTAGGTGGTACATTAGCAGAAGTGAACTATTGGTTAAAGATATGAGAAAGGACAGGGTTTTGTTTTTTTTTTCTGCAGCTAGCTTTGAAGACATTGGGTGTAGCTTGCTATTTCTGGCGCCTGACTTGTAGACTTCAAGAAGAAGTAGTGATTTTTGGTTGTTGATGGTTATTTTGGAGGAGTGAAAAGTTGCTGCAAAGGGGGGGGGGGCTGGGTATAGTTGAGGTGTGGAAGCTTTGCTATTAAGCAGAAGTGTTTTATTATTAGTTGTTTGAGTCTTGATATAGTACCTGGTTGTTTCTATATGAGCAATGTTTGCAGTAGATATTGCCTTCTGATTTGTTTCTGTAATCCTGGATAAGATAATAAATTATTTGTATGTAGTCAGACTGCCTTGGGATAATGTTTTGTTAGTATGAGTATTATTGCTTTATTGTACCAGCAAGATATGTAATGCCTAATAAGTGACTGTAAGTGCTGTGAGAAAGCAGGCTATTTTAAAATGTGTTAATTTGCAATAAAACATCACAGGGACTACTGAAGCTTAGACACAGGGTAGAAGTTGTTAAACTAGAGTGCACATTTGGAAAGATGGCTATGCAAGAAAGATTATATTATGCTCAGTGGTCCAACAAACATTACCTTGAATAGTGGGGGATCAGGGATAGCAGAGAGTGAATAAGTGCTACAATGTCTTTATGGAGATTTGTTTAGGACTAGAGAGAGTGACTTTATGAAATCTGTCTGAAGCAACCTGCATGTGAAGTAGAATCACAGTTTGACCTTAACTATCAGCTTGTTTGAAAGTTGGAAGAAGCGGCCCAGTTTGATAATTATGTGTAACTTTGTAGGATAAAGTAATAAAAGAAAAAGTGCTAAAAGAAATACAGCCTGACATCTATGGCGAGGGTTTTAGTAAGATAGCAGTTAATATTTATTGTCTTAGTTATAATATTAGAAGGTTAGTATTTATGTAGTTATAGCATTATAAGAGATAGATACATTCCATCCATCACCTAGACTGTAATGCTGGTTGCTAGACTGTAATGTCAGAGTTAGTTAAAGTCTGTCTGCTACCTATACTGTAATGTTGGTTAAAGTAAAAAAAAAAACATAATAATAATAATAAAACATAATAATAGCCTATACCAGATGGATTTCCATTCATCCATCCCTTCATTTGTCCAATATTATAAATGATGACATCTCAAAAAATTGCAGAGACTATTGCTGTCGCCTGCCATAATACTCAAAGGATAATCACTAGGGCTACAAAAAATTAAAGGCTAATATTGACAGCTCAGCATAGTGGATTACATACCAGATGGTTCACAAAATCCATAGAAAAGGCAGGCAGTACAGATAAATGTAGGTTTTGTGGTACAGAACTAGAAACAGTTACACATCTTGCTGCAGGGTGCAATAAACTCATGGCTGAGGGTTTGTATAGTGAAAGGCATAATAATGTGGCAAGGTTGTTACACTGGAAACCTTGTAAACACTACAACAGAGAGGCAGCTGATAGACACTGGAAATATGAACCTCAAAAGATTGTTGAAAATGATGAAGTAATGATTACATGGGATCACCCTACACCAGCAACTAAGAAGGCAGAAGCAAGCAGACTGGATATTGTAGTTCAAGAAAAAAAAAAAGATATAGTTTGGATTATTGAAACTGCTACACCCAGCGACTTATAGTGTCTTACGAAAAGAAAGACTTAAATGTGTAAAATATCAGGACTTGGAAACAGAAACCAGAGCAATGTGGAATAAAGATACACAGTTCCAGTTTATGTAGGAACAACTGGGCTAATAAAAAATAATCTTCAAACATATATAAATATGCTACAGATAAAAGTAAACCCTTATGACCTGCAAAAAGGCAATTCTGGGTACAGTGCAGATTTTGAGAAGAGCACTCATATCAAATGTCAAAGAGTTAAGCAAAACTGAGTTCATGAACTTTAATTATGCCCTGACTTAGGAATGGGGTCCATTCCCATCAAGGCATGTAAAAACCTATGCATTTTCAAGAAATTAAACCAAGGCAGCCAAAGGGAAATTAATTAATGATGAGCAGAGCAAGGAAACACATAAAACCAGAGGAGAGGACATCCAGTCTGAGCCTTATTTGTTTTTGACTGTTTTGTAGCTATTAGCAGTAATTCAAAGGGTTTTACAATGAAAGGCAATACAAGAGTCAATAAAATACACCAAAGCAGTGCAATTATGATGGAGGTGGTGGAACTAGGTAAAAAAATGGAATAAGAACAACAAGATGTCTATCAGCAGAACTGTGAACAAGCAAAAAATCAGAGTGACAACAGAAATCATTAATCATAATACATCTTTCGAAAGATACATACAGCTGGAGTTATTTATGGAAAGGAGTGGTAAGACACTTTAATATTGAGAATATGTTAGCTGAGAACAACAATAATGCAGTTTGATTTGTACACCAGTTATGCAAAAGTAGAAGACCAAAACTGAAATGTAGAGTGGGAGATTTCTTTGGAGGAAATAAATTGGGAAGCAGTTGCATCTGGCAGTTTAGTTTGATTAGATTTGTGTTTTGTGTAGCTCTAATCAAGTCATTTAACCAAACAGATCTTAGGCTCACCCTGTTAAGATAAAAAAATTAAAAACAATAAAATTACATTTTTATAAATTCTGTAAAAATTAAACAAAACTGGGGTACCAGGAAAAACAAGTCTGGGCTACAACATTGTGAAGCACACAACTGTGTGCCATATTTCCTTTGGTGAAAAACATCCATTTCATCCTCTTATTTCTATTTGGTATATCTACATTCCTCCAAACAGACATTTCTCAAGCCTCAAGTCCCCATGCTGAACTTATCAGTGTTTTCTATAGGAAATTAATGCCAGTAGAGTTTCTGTGTGAATGTTAGCAATGATGCCTTAATTTTTGGAAATCTTTCTGTTTGCACAGTCACGAAATTGGCATATGTTAAGTTGTGGGAATCGGGGCTTGCCCCAGCTTGCCCCTCCACAAAAAGCACCTACAAGTTAATGTTCTATTGGACTGATTTTTTTCAGTCATGTGTGCTAGTTGAGTTGATTCCTTGCCAACATGTAACTTGACAATTCATAATGGAGCATCTTATTTCTATGGTTCTATCGCCAAACTTCACTGATACTGTTTCCTGAGTACTTCAGTCCTTGTCATGATGTGGAGGTTGTTCAGATATGGATGCCAGTATGGAGTATAATACTGCTCAAATGGATGGTTGTGGTGTACTCTCCTTAAGTCAATCAAATCACATATTCATCTATTTCCAACTGTTTACAGATGCTGATTTACAGTTCATACTTTCCACAGTAGTAGCACATTCTACTCCTATGATATCCAATTACACCAACCTCCTGTTACGGAATATCATTAAAATTCAAAGGAAATTAGGTAAAAAACAAATGATCTGAACCTCCAGTGGTAAATGAGTGTTTCATACTATCACAGAGGAGTCAGCTGAAAAGGTTTAAAACAAAAGACCTGATTCAGAAGCTCATAGCTGCCACTTAACTGCTGACTTCAAAGCCCCGATGTACATGCCCATGCTAAAATATCAAGTCCCCATTAAAATGTTTTCTTGAGTGTTATTACTCCATATTATTACTGCATTACAGTGTTCAGTTTGCAAAAATGTTAAGTAATGTGTGTAATATGTGAAACATTGCCAACATGAAAGCCCTGTGACAACCACCATTGATCATCACTTGACCCTCACCTCTTACTCCCGAGTTTCCTAGTTGTTCTTCTTATGATTATTATTTCTGTGTTTGGCCGGTTGGTTATTTATTTATTTATTTATTTATTAATTTATTTATTTATTTTTATGTGTTCTTATGTGTTAACCGGTTAGGTGCACTGGTGTGTTTGGTTGTTTAGTTATTTATTTATTTTATATGTTCTGGTTTGTTAACCAGTTAGGTGCACTGGTGTATTTTGTTGTTTGCTTATGTATTTATTTAGTTCTTTATTTATTTATTTATTTTTATATGTTTCAATTTGTTAACCAGTTAGGTACACTGGTGCAAAGGCCCTTTTCAGGCATGTCCCAAGCCTTAGGGAAGGCAAATGAGAAAACTGCAATTAAATCTCAGAGGTATCAATAACAGCATACAAGACCGACACAGTTATACATAGTCAAATACAATGGATGCAAAGCAAAGGCAATGAACAGTATAAAAGGTTGCGCACATTTATAGGAAGCATGCATCAGCAACTATAGGAGTGCCAGCCACTATCAGAAGAATAAGTTGACCAAGTAAATGGAGTCCAGCCAAATGGAAGAAGAGCAAGTGTAAAGAGCAGGGGACATAAAAGGTATGTAAGAGTATCAGTAATCAATTTTTCATATTTAACGTTACAGTTAATAGCATACTGAATAAA